>NC_091217.1:23311307-23579199 GCF_040958095.1 Procambarus clarkii | reverse complement strand
TCGAAGCCAGCAGATGAAGTAGCTGATGAGACTCCAAGGTAGTGGAGCAGAGGACCTCGAGCTGTGAGGAGAAGCAGCAGTGAAGAGGAGTGTCACGTGCTTCTGTAGAGGTGGAGAAGTACCACAGTTGCTCGGGAAACTTCATGGTGTAGCAGCCAAGAGAGCTGTGGAAGAACCTAACAGAAGGGTGAAGCACCGTAGTTGCACAAGGAAACTTCATGATAGCAGCCTGGAGGAGCTGCAGAGGATCCTGGTAGTGAAGCCCGGCAGAACCTAAAGATATTAGGGTAGTGAACTTCCAGAGGTGGAAGGGGAAGTTCTGGTGGATTACTTATAGGGAGTTGATAGTGTTTGGTTGTCATTAGCGTGCAAGACGCAGTGAGAGGTGAGTGACTGTTGGCATTCTTATGTCAAGGAGTTTTTTATACTGAAGTATCAATGAACATTTATACTGGTATATGTTATTGCATTCAAATGCTGATTTTTTATATATATGTTATCTTGCTGATGGTGCAACAGTGTATGTAGGCTTGACCAACTTGAGGAGGTTAATAGTATCAGGTGGTGAACCAGGAGATAGGATACCGCTTGATAAGCTGATAATAGAGTTCTGATGGTATTGGAGTGCAACCTGATTGTGATATTATAGAGTATAGGATTCATTATTATTATATGTGTGTATGTATCGTGTATGTGCTTTGTCCAGTAAATGTGTCACAATTTGCTGGTGTTTGCCCTTGTCCTAGTGAGGCTTCCCAGGAGGTAGTAAAGAAGGAGAGAGAAAGAACCAAGAACCACTGCTGTGGACAGGGTAGGAGGTAATACTAGTAAGTCATAGGGGATTGAGGAGATCATATCTCATAAGGAGAGAGTGGGGAGTCACAGCGGCTCGAGTGGGTGTGTGCACGTGACAACGAGGCTAAGTGTTGGAGCCGCATCCCCTAAACGTGTGACGTTGAGCCCCTCTCCAAGAGCCAGAAGCGCCAAGGGTGATCTCCTAGTATAAGCACTCTGCCGAGTTGTGGGTTGGGTTGTCCATAGAGAAGGATCAACGACGACAACACCAACCAACCCACGAGTCTATAATAAATTGGGGGCCTGTGTCCGGGAGAGTGAACTGACACACCCACACCCTGTCCAAGAGTGGATTTGTAAACCCTTGCTGAAATAGATAAACTGTGTGAACGCAGGTGTATATTCTCTCTTGGGAAGACTCACAGGACAAAGATGGATAAGGTGCAAGCGTTTGTGGAGTCAGGCAAGCCTGAGGATTTAGAAGGTTGCACGAGGGATCAATTGAAACAAATAGCAGAAAAATGTGGCATCAGGTTGAAAGCATCTAAAGTAGCTGGGATGAAGGATGAGATCCTGAGGCAGTTGAGAGCCAGAAGTGAAGCGGCAGAACAAGGAGCCCAGGAAGGAGCTGAAAGTAGAAAGGAGGATGATGGGCAGGATGACGTGAGATCCCAGGGATCGAGTAGGAGCAGCAAGAGTAGCCGCAGTAGCAGGAGTAGCCGGAATAGGAGCTTGGAGAGATTCCAGTTAGAGCTCCAGATGCAGCGTGAGGACAAGGAGAGACAGTTCCAGCTGGAAAAGATGAAATTAGAACTCCAGATGAAAAATGAAGCCGAGAAGGAAAAAGAGAAAACCAGGCTGGAAGTAGAAAAAGAGAAAACCAGGCTGGAAGTAGAAAAAGAGAAAACCAGGTTGGAAGTAGAAAAAGAGAAAACCAGAGTAAGAGAACTGGAGTTGGAACAAGAAAAAGAAAAAGCCCAGGTCGAAAAAGAAAAAGCCCAGGTCGAAAAAGAAAAAGAGAGAACAAAACAAATGCAGATAGAAGCGAATAGAACCTTGGCTGAGCAAAGGATTGAACATGGGTTGCCAGAGAGCACCACCCAGGTATCACACCCACCAGATGTTAGGGTTAGGGAGAAGGACATTCCCTTGTTTGTTCCCGAAGAGGCAGAGAGCTTTTTCGAGCACTTTGAAAAAGTAGCCAGCATCAAGGAGTGGCCACAGGAGGAATGGGCCCAGCTGGTCCAGTTAAGATTGACCGGTGCAGCCAGGGAGGCATACACCCAATTGTCACTGGAAGAGTGCCAAGATTACGCCACAGTAAAGAGCAGCATATTGCGCTCGTTTCAGTTAACCTCAGAGGCTTATAGGAAGCGCTTCAGAGAAATGATCAAAGTTGGAGCATGTACGTTTGCTGAGACAGCAAGAGATCTGGAAAGACGATTCCAGAAGTGGATTGAGGCTGCTGGAGTTGGATCTTATGCTGACCTGAAGCAACTGATGGTCATGGAGAAGTTCTTGGAGATGATGCATCCCGAAACAAAGTTCAAGATCCAAGAAGCAGGGATAAAGGAGGTGAAAGATGCCGCAGATAGGGCGGATATGATTACTGAAGCGTACAAGAGCTTAAGGGAGAACAGAGTGAGAAGCGAGGCGAGACGCAGCAATAGCAGACCCAGTGGAGTCTGGGGAGGAAGAAGTTTTGGGGGGCAGACAAGCAGACCAGCTAGTTTTAAGCCCCAGGAAGGAAAGTTGCCGAGTCCGCCTGCTGGAGGTAAGCAGGAAAATAAAAGTGTGCAGAGGAGACAAGAGTCCAATGAAGCTCCACAGAGTATGAGTAGTACATCTGGCCCGAGGAACTCCAATACGAGTGGGCAGAGTCAGAGCTACTCGGGGGCGTATAGGAGAGATTTCTCCCAAATGAGATGTTACAATTGTAACGGATTGGGTCACGTGATGCGAGATTGTAGGCAGGGCAAGAGAGTTGTGACCCTGGCCATGTGTGACCCCGGAAGTAAATATACTAATGTGTTCCGAGACAAACCACAGAAGATGAACTTAGGGAACGAGAGGTATAGGCCGTTCATGAGCAAAGGTTGGATCAGTGTAGGAAGCCAACCTGAGGTAGAAGTTGGTATCTTAAGAGATACCGGAGCAAATCAGAGCTTGATTGCGAGAAGCCTGATTGGGAATGATCGACGGTTAGCTGGCAGGAGTAAGATGAAAGTATATGGGTTATTGTCTGAGAGTGACATGCCCGTTTGTACTGTCCAGCTAAGGTCGGAATATGTGTCGGCAGAGGTGATGTTGGGAGTGTGCCCCGACATACCTATTCCAGGAGTCCAAGTGATCCTAGGGAATGACTTGTGCGGGACAAAGGTGTTGACAAGAGTCATGGCGGAGACTGTGCCAGAGGAGTGCCCAGAAGGCCACGGCACGGGGGGGACACCTGAGAGTGTGAACCTGACTGACATCCGAGGAGATGCGTCAGGAGACCGCCAAGCCATTGAGTACCCTGTCTCGGTAGTGACGAAGGCAGAAGTGGCCGACGAGGAAGACACTGGAGAAGGTGAGACAGTGTCGATTCAGCCGGTGGAAGAGATCGATGTAGATATAGCACGGCTATTTGATGAAGGTCCAGCCCAGGAAAATGAAGTCTTGGTGAGGTCAAAAGTGAGGATGACCCAGCCGAAGAAGAATCATGTGAAGAGAGCGGACCGGAGTAGAGCCCAGACTGCTGAAATTAAGGGTCGGAAGGTGAATGCAACTGTGCTGAGTAGGAATGAGGAAAGATGTGGACATACTGAGGACGGAAATAGAGCGTCAAGTGGTCCACGAGCACAGAGGCATAGGGATAGTGGAGTTAAGTTGTTTGAGATGTCAAGAGTTGACATGTTTCACAGACAACGTGGAGGAGAGATAGTGAAGAAGAGTAATAACCGAGAAAATGAAAGGAGAAGAGACAGTATGTGTGGAGAGATGCTTACGAGCACTTTGGGAGAGGCAAAGCGACATGTATGGTCGAGTGCTGTTGGATGTAATACAGGGCCCGAAGAAACTTTTAGGGAACGAAGAAGAGTTGAAGGAGAAGAAATGGAGTGGTATAGAGGTGAGAAGTGTGGGAAGAGGATGATGATGCAAGCATGGAGGAATAGAAGAAAGCCGAGGACTCGATGGAGGTCAAACAAGACGATGTCTTGGACAAATGAGGAGACGAAAGGGAGGATAGTTGGTGAAGACGATGGAGTGAAGTATGATGACAGGAGACGAAAGTATAATGGCAGTAGATGGAAGAGTGAAGACGACAGAGGAGGTACAGACAGTAGATGTCTGACTCTGGACGTGAAGAGAAGACGAGGAAACGGAGGGTGGAGACAGTAAGTAGAGTGGACCAATGGATTGCAGGCGTCCAAGGAGGACAGCCTAGCCAAGAGGTGCTAGAGAAGTCAAATCGTTTATGAGAAGACCATGTTTCTGGAGAGTTGTGAGCCGGATGTTGCAAGGAGCAACGAACTAATTGTAGACTCCTAAGGGAGTACGTAAGCAGATCAACCGTTCGAATCAATCGGTTGAAGAAAGAGACAGTCTAGTGGCGGATGTATTATCCCGAGCTTTGCCACTGGAATAACTCTCAAAAATAAGGGGAGGGGAGTGTTATGATCTCAGCCTGCAGGAGAAACGAGTCTCCCTTCTTGAGAGTTATTCAGCAAGCCTGACCTAACTAGAAGGTCTAGCAGAATTTGAGGTGATATCGCATATGTAAAATAGTTGGTTGGATTCAATGAGCAGTTTAAGATTATGGGCAGTAAGTAAGGAAATAGATAAATGACTGGCTAGGAGATGTGGACATTTTGCTGGAGGCGTGAGGCTCGCTTCTGGAGGACCTTGACCTCACTTGAGTGCCAGACATCGCAGGGGGAAGCCGCGCTCCGTTTGAGCTCCCGCCAGAAGGGAACCCCTAGTGATATATCTCTAAGAGAAGAGAAGTGTGCAGACGTGCCAGCTGTGGAATCGAGCTGGGGACGTGTGGTCTCAAGTCGTGGACGATAATTAGTGAATATTAAGCCGCCCGGAGGCATTATTGTGGGCCGTGGGAGCGCCCTGACCAGACGCCGTCAGAGGGAAAGCGCCCTCGACCAATTAATCTGTGGTAAGCACGATATACGCCAGTTCATAGTGATCACTTGTAGTTGGTCGTGTGCCCAGCGACAGTAGCAATGTTTATTTATAAGTTAGACATGTTTTAATAAGGCAGAAAGCCTGAAATAAGAGAGTGGAGAGGGAGGAACACGGAGCGACGTCCACCCCCTCTGAGCGCTGGCGGACGACTGAGGGAGCCTGGCTCCGGATGTAGGAAGACCCTCCCAGCGAGTGAGGACCGCCGCCAGGCGAGGTGGAGTATGGACCCGCCCAAAACGGGGGAGTCCACTCTCACTGTATGTAGAGAACAGATAGAGGTTTGAGGCAAACATATTGTGTGAATATTTTTTGTTTATGTGTTAAAGGGGAACATTTTATTGGAGTGTCGATGGGTTGCAGGTTTGTCTTTGGGGAAGAAGTTGCTGAGAACTTCGAAGCCAGCAGATGAAGTAGCTGATGAGACTCCAAGGTAGTGGAGCAGAGGACCTCGAGCTGTGAGGAGAAGCAGCAGTGAAGAGGAGTGTCACGTGCTTCTGTAGAGGTGGAGAAGTACCACAGTTGCTCGGGGAAACTTCATGGTGTAGCAGCCAAGAGAGCTGTGGAAGAACCTAACAGAAGGGTGAAGCACCGTAGTTGCACAAGGAAACTTCATGATAGCAGCCTGGAGGAGCTGCAGAGGATCCTGGTAGTGCAGCCCGGCAGAACCTAAAGATATTAGGGTAGTGAACTTCCAGAGGTGGAAGGGGAAGTTCTGGTGGATTACTTATAGGGAGTTGATAGTGTTTGGTTGTCATTAGCGTGCAAGACGCAGTGAGAGGTGAGTGACTGTTGGCATTCTTATGTCAAGGAGTTTTTTATACTGAAGTATCAATGAACATTTATACTGGTATATGTTATTGCATTCAAATGCTGATTTTCTATATATATGTTATCTTGCTGATGGTGCAACAGTGTATGTAGGCTTGACCAACTTGAGGAGGTTAATAGTATCAGGTGGTGAACCAGGAGATAGGATACCGCTTGATAAGCTGATAATAGAGTTCTGATGGTATTGGAGTGCAACCTGATTGTGATATTATAGAGTATAGGATTCATTATTATTATATGTGTGTATGTATCGTGTATGTGCTTTGTCCAGTAAATGTGTCACAATTTGCTGGTGTTTGCCCTTGTCCTAGTGAGGCTTCCCAGGAGGTAGTAAAGAAGGAGAGAGAAAGAACCAAGAACCACTGCTGTGGACAGGGTAGGAGGTAATACTAGTAAGTCATAGGGGATTGAGGAGATCATATCTCATAAGGAGAGAGTGGGGAGTCACAGCGGCTCGAGTGGGTGTGTGCACGTGACAACGAGGCTAAGTGTTGGAGCCGCATCCCCTAAACGTGTGACGTTGAGCCCCTCTCCAAGAGCCAGAAGCGCCAAGGGTGATCTCCTAGTATAAGCACTCTGCCGAGTTGTGGGTTGGGTTGTCCATAGAGAAGGATCAACGACGACAACACCAACCAACCCACAGTCTATAATACAGTGTAGTGATAAAAGTGTGTAGTGATAATAGTGTGAAATGATAACAGTGTGTAGTAATAAGAGTGTGTAGTGATAACAGTGTGTAGTGATAAGCGTGTGTAGTGATAACCGTGTGAAGTGATAACAGTGTGTAGTGATAAGCGTGTGTAGTGATAACCGAGTGAAGTGATAACAGTGTGTAGTGATAAAATTGTGTAGTGATAACCATGTGAAGTGATAAAACTTTGTGGTGATAACAGTGTGTAGTCATAACAGTGTGTAGTGATAGCCGTGTGAAGTGATAACAGTGTAGTGATAACCGTGTGAAATGATACCAGAGTGTAGTAATAACAGTGTGTAGTGATAAAAGTGTGTAGTGATAACCTGGTGAAGTGATAACAGTGTGTAGTGATAACCGTGTGCAGTGATAACAGTGTGTAGTGATAACATTGTGTAGTGATATCAGTGTGAAGTGATAACTGTGTGTAGTGATAAAATTGGGTAGTGATAACCATGTGAAAAGATAACAGTGTATAGTGATAACAGTGTGTAGTGATAACAGTGTGAAGTGATAAGAGTTTGTAGTGGTAACAGTGTGTAGTGATAACAGTGTGAAGTGATAACAGTGTGTATAGATAACCGTGTGTAGTGATAGCCGTGTGTAGTGATAACCGTGTGAAGTGATAACAGAGTGTATAGATAACCGTGTGTAGTGATTACCGTGTGTAGTGATAACTGTGTGAAGTGATAACAGTGTGTAATGATAAACGTGTGCAGTGATAACCGTGTGTAGTAATAACCGTATTTAGTGATAACAGAGTGTAGCGATAACAGTGTGTAGTGATAACCGTGTGAAGTGATAATAGTGTCTAGTGATAACCGTGTGAAGTGATAGCAGTGTAGTGATAACAGTGTGTAGTGATAACAGTGTGTAGTGATAACCGTGTGAAGTGATAACAGTGTGTAGTGATAACAGTATGTA
Source organism: Procambarus clarkii (assembly GCF_040958095.1). Classification (NCBI taxonomy): domain Eukaryota; kingdom Metazoa; phylum Arthropoda; class Malacostraca; order Decapoda; family Cambaridae; genus Procambarus; species Procambarus clarkii. The sequence continues at coordinate 23,571,782 of NC_091217.1, read as the reverse complement.
GTGATAACAGTGTGTAGCGATAACCGTGTAAAGTGGTAACAGTAAGTAGTGATAACAGTGTGTAGTGATAACCATGTAAAGTGATAACAGTGTGTATAGATAACTGTGTGTAGTGATAACCGTGTGAAGTGATAACAGTGTGTAGTGATAGCCGTGTTTAGTGATAGCCGTGTGTAGTGATAACTGTGTGAAGTGATAACAATGTGTAGTGATAAACGTGTGAGGTGATAACAGTGTTTAGTGATAACCGTATGTAGTGATAACTGTGTAGTGATAACAGTGTGTAGCGATAACCGTGTGAAGTGATAACGGTTTGTAGGGCTATCCGTGTGAAGTGATAACAGTGTGCAGTGATAACAGTGTGTAGTGATAACAGTGTGTATTGATAAAGGTGTGTAGTGATAGCCGTGTGCAGTGACAGCCGTGTGAAGTGATAACAGTGTGAAGTGATAACAGTGTGTAGTGATAAGTGTCTAGTGATAAGCATGTGAAGTGATAACAGTATGTAGTGATAACCGTATGTAGTGATAACCGTGTGTAGTGATAAGCGAGTGAAGTGATAACGGTTTGAAGGGCTATGCGTGTGAAGTGATAACCGTGTGAAGTGATAACAGTGTGTAGTGATAACAGTGTGTAATTATAACAGTGTGAAGTGATAACAGGAAGTAGTGATAACAGCGTGTAGTGATAACAGTGTGTAGTGATAACCATGTAAAGTGATAACAGTGTGTATAGATAACCGTGTGTAGTGATAACCGTGTGAAGTGATAACGGTTTGTAGGGCTATCCGTGTGAAGTGATAACAGTGTGCAGTGGTAAGAGTGTGTAGTGATAAGCATGTGTAGTGATAACAGTATGTAGTTATAACAGTATGTAGTGATAACCTTGTGTAGTTATAAGCGAGTGAAGTGATAACGGTTTGAAGGGCTATGCGTTTGAAGTGATAACAGTGTGCAGTGATATTAGTGTGTAGTGATAACAGTGTGTATTGATAAAGGTGTGTAGTGATAGCCGTGTGCAGCGACAGCCGTGTGAAGTGATAACCGTGTGAAGTGTTAACAGTGTGTAGTGATAGCAGTATGAAGTGATAACAGTGAGTAGTGATAACAGTGTGTAGTGATAACAGTGTGTAGTGATAACCGTGTGTAGTGATAACAGTGTGTAGTGATAAAAGTGTGTAGTGATAATAGTGTGTAGTGATAAACGTATGTAGTGATGACAGTGTGTAGTGATAACAGTGTGTAGTGATAACAGTGTTTAGTTATAACCGTGTGTAGTGTAACAGTGTGAAGTGATAACAGTGTAGTGATAATAGTGTGTAGTGATAACCGTATGTAGTGATAACTGTATGTAGAGATAAAAGTGTGTATTGATAACCGTGTGTAGTGATAAACGTGTGGAGTGATAACAGTGTGTAGTGAAAAAAGTGTGTAGTGATAACTGTGTAGTGATAACAGTGTGTAGTGATAGTAGTTTGAAGTGATAACGTTGTGTAGTGATAACAGTTTAGTAATAACAGTGAGAAGTGATAACCATGTGTAGTGATAACAGTGTGTAGTGATAACAGTGCGTAGTGATAATCGTGTGTAGTGATAGCAGTGTGTAGAGATAACCGTGTGAACTTATAACAGTGTGTACTGATAACCATGTGTAGTGATAACAGTGTGTAGTGATAACAGTGTGTAGTGATAACCGTATGAAGTGATAACAGTGTGTAGTCATAACTGTGTAGTGATAACCGTGTGTAGTTAAAACAGTGTGTAGTGATAACAGTGTGTAGTGATAGCCGTGTGTAGTGACAGCTGTGTGTAGTGATAACCGTATGTAGTGATAACCGTCTGTAGTGATAAAAGTGTGAAGTGATAACAGTGTGTAGTGATAACTGTGTGAAGTGATAACAGTGTGTAGTGATAACAGTGTGTAGTGATAACCGTGTGAAGTGATAACAGTGTGTGGTGATAAAAGTGTAAAGTGATAACAGCGTGAAGTCAGTGTAACAGTGTGTGGTGATAACAGTGTGTATTGATAACGGTGTGTAGTGATAGCCGTGTGTAGTGATAGCCGTGTGAAGTGATATCAGTATGAAGTGATAACAGTGTGTAGTGATAACCATGTTAAGTGATAACAGTGTGTTGTGATAACAGTGTAAAGTGATAACAGTGTGAAGTCATAACAGTGTGTAGGGATAACCGTGTGAAGTGATAACCGTGTGAAGTGATAACAGTGTGTAGTGATAACAGAATGAAGTGATAACAGTGAGTTGTGATAAAAGTGTGTAGTGATAACAGTGTGTAGTGATAATAGTGTGAAGTGATAACAGTGTAGTGATAAAATTGTGTAGTGATAACCATGTGAAGTGATAACAGTGTATAGAGATTACAGTGTGCAGTGATAACAGTGCATAGTGATAACCGTGTGAAGTGATAACAGTGTAGTGATAAAATTGTGTAGTGATAACCATGTGAAGTGATAACAGTGTATAGAGATTACAGTGTGTAGTTGTTACGAACCCGGATCCAGCGTCCGAGCCTGGAGCAGTGACAATCACGCCATCTGTGGGTCAGCTTCCGGAACCCCCGCCAAACGGTCGACGACACCTGGTGAGGACAGCGTGTACTGGCCTCGAGGACCAGTTTCCAGTCTGGTTCCGCACTCAACACCGCCGCTCCTGACCTCTGGTGAGGTGGTGCTCCGACGACAGCGCCATCTATGGACTGGATACGTCAGGTGTTTGCGCCCGAGCCCGTAAGTGAGATGTATTAGTGTCCCGGTTATTGATGACGTGTCTGTTTACAGAGTCGACCTGGGACCACTGTGTTGAAGGTTGAGTCAGTCTACCCGAGGCAGCCAGTCTCCATACTGTGAAGTTTGCTGCAGCTGTTGTGACGTCGTCCCCCCGGAAGAACACTGTGGTGTGTTAGCCTGCCAGTGGAGTGGCAGTGAAAGGATTTACCCGGGACCGACTGTTGGAGACGATCGTCCACTGGGGTACTGAAGACAGGAGGGTGATTTGTGATATCACACGAGACTCCTGTCTAGGGCGTACCCCTTTTATCGTTCGTGGAGTGGCCGTACCAGCCTTGGTGGCTCAGTACCTGCCAGCAGACCTGCTGGACGTGTGGTTGACGGCCTCCACGACGGTGCCCCCAGTGGACCTGTGTTTTGGCTGACCTGTGGCCAGGGTAGGCTCGGCATTCTCAGAAGACACGTCTTGAGGCCACGAAGAAAGCACCGCGGACTCAGCACCTAGCTTCTTGATCAAGGGTCTTCAGCAGAAGACTAGATTGTGCATGATCCCCTTGTAAAGTGTTAATACCCCTCCCCCTTGTGTACTCTTTTATTTTATATATTTAAGTGGTGATGGTACTAATTATAATATTAAGTTCTTAACTTCCTTTCCCTACTCCCTTTTAAGTTACTTGCGTCACGGATCTCATCCCTTGATAGCCACTACTGGCTTGGGAACGGATACATATATTTTCCTCTAACAACATCAGAGTGAGAACCCCGTTGCGTCCCGAGAGGGCCGTAACATAATTGGCATCCCCAGCGGGATCCGTCCCCTTGTTAAGTATGTTTGACAGGGGTGGTGAAGTGGCGTAATCCCTGTATATAATTCCCCCTGTGTGAGACGATTGTGACGTTATACGTCCTGTGCGGTGCTCAAGAGTGACTAAGTGCGATATTGTGCAGTGCGGTGCTCGCTGTGATTAAGCGATTAAGTGCAATATTGACTAGTGCGGTGCTCAGTGATTCAGTGCAATATTGTAGAGCGAAGTGTTCGCTTGGACTCAGTGCAATATTGGGTAGTGCGGTGCCCGGAGTGATTACGTGCAATATTGGCAAGTGCAGAGTTTGGTGCGTTAAAGTGCAATATTGACGTAGAACAGTGCTCGGTGCGTTAAGTGCTAACGTGTAAGCGATGTGTTAAGTGCTAGTTGAGTGTTCCATCTGTGACAATGGCAGAAAAAGCTACCATCGATGATCTGGACGATGTTCAGGCTTTTCTGAATAGAGTGGACTGTCTTGCCAGATTAAAGTATCTGAGCAAACCAGAGCTTGTACTAGTGAGCGCCTACCTGGAGATAAAGATCCGAGCCAGTGATTCCCGTGTGGAGATCTTGTCCAAGGTTCACCGGCACCTGAAGGCAGAAGAGAAACAGGAAGGCGAGACTCCTAGTACAAGGGAAGGTGAGGAGATAGCTTCCATGGAAAAGGAAGATAAGGGCAGCTCACGTTGACAGTGATGCAGGTGAGCTGAATATAAGCTTGCTAACTGTCAAAATGCGTGCCTTGGAAATTAATCGAGAAATAGAGTGGAAGAAATTAGAAATGGAAAGAGAAAGACAAGATAAAGAATTGGCGATGAGGCGTTTAGAATTAGAACGAGAAAGAGAGAGAAGAACGAGAAAGAGAGAGAGAAGAACGAGAAAGAGAGAGAGAAGAACGAGAAAGAGAAAGAGAAGAACGAGAAAGAGAGAGAGAAGAACGAGAAAGAGAAGAAAAAGAAAGACAGAGACAACATGAACTAGAAGTATTACGATTAGGCGCTGGACAGAGACAAACTGGAGTAAGCGGTTTCGATCCGGTAAGGAATATCAAAATGGTCCCCAAATTCAACGAGAGAGAAGTTTCGAAGTTCTTCGCAGCCTTCGAGAAAGTCGCTGCCTCTTTGGAGTGGCCAAGGGAGAATTGTTCCATCATGATACAGTCAGTTTTGACTGGGAAGGCCCAAATCGCCTACTCTACGTTATCCCTTGACGACTCCGGCGATTATGATATGGTGAAGAAAGTGGTGCTCATGGCGTACCAATTGGTACCTGAGGCATATAGGCAAAAGTTCAGAAACCTGAAGAAGACCTCAGAGCACACTTTCACCGAATTCGCCACCATCAAGGAGCGACTTTTTCAAGAATGGTGTGCCTCTCGGAAGGTGGAGACCAAGGAAGACCTCGAGCAGCTGATTCTGCTCGAGGACTTCAAGGATTGTTTGTCTGTAGACCTGAAGACGTACTTAGAGGAACAGCAGGTAGAGACCTTGAGTGCAGCAGCCACCATGGCTGAAGAGTACATCCTGACTCATAGGCCGTCTGCTAAGTACGTCCCAAGGCATTACCAGCGCCGGTTTGACAGACCTCACGACGAAGAAGAAAGACCCGTCCCACAAAGTGCTAAGAAGACTCCCCCAAGTAGCCCTCGAAGAACAAGTCCTAGTAGTCCGAAACACCGTAGTCCGAGGAGGAACATGGTGTGCTGGACTTGTGGGCAGAAGGGGCACATAGCTGCTAGGTGCCGAGGCAGAAGAGGTGGCAGCGCACGAAGGGAGGTGATGTTGATGAGCTGTGGAACATCACCAGCAGGAAGCCAGTCGACGACGACGCAGGAAGGACCAAGTTTGTTGGCCCCTCACACTTCAACCGGGTATGTAACGAGTGATCATACTGGAAGATCAATTGTAGTGCTCAGAGATAGTGGAGCAGCCCAGTCCCTGATCGTGAAGAGCTCGTTACCCGAGGGAGTAAGTGTGGTTGGGAGACCAGAGGTTGTCCTGGTTGGGTTTCCTAGGACGCAGTACATCGCCCCCTTAGTGCCAGTACATCTTGACTCGCCTTATTTCAGCGGCACATGTGCGTTGGCAGTAGTCGATACCCTCCCTGTGGCTGGGATTGACGTGGTACTAGCCAACGACTTGGTGACCGATTGGAGCATCAATCTTCCCAAGGTTGTGGACGAGTCTACCAGAACAGCAAGGTCGGAGGTGTCTACAGGCAATGGTAATGTCCAGGTAAAGACAGACCCGGATGTAACTATGTTTAATTTGTCCTCTCGCCTACAGATTGAGAACGTTCTAGCAGTGTCTCCTGATTCTCTCGACAAGGAACATGAGGTTACGATGGCAGAAGAACCTGAGCTAGAAGAGAGGCCTTGTGTGCAGACACCCACGAATACCAACGAGTCTGGAGCGAAGGCGGATGTGTGCTTGCGGTATGGCAAGTTACAGCATGTAGTGAACCAGCCAGAGATTCCCCAGACGTCAGAGGTATGTGAGGTGTGTTCAAAAGGTCTAGTGCCCTCTTCGGTCCAAGCCAGGCTTGTGGATGTTGCCGGCTATGGACATAACAAGCTCAGGAAACTTATCCCAAGATTTACCAAATGTTTCCTATCGGTATTTTGTTTGATTCTCGTTTGTGCTCTCAGTGAGGACCGGTGGACGACCCGACGAATGATGGCTCCCATGAACATCGTGAAGAGGTCCCAGGGATTGGAGATTGGTACTGCAAGTGTTGCAGTCGACGAAGGGACCTGGGAGGTAATAGTAGATTCAGGAGGTACAAGAAATGATAATATGAGTGACTGTCTCCGACAGGTTGACACTCCCCGCGTGATAGCTGAGCCTCAATGCAGCGTTATACGGAACGTTGGTCGACCTGACGGTGGCAGAGCGAATGCCATCTGCGACGTGCAAACAGCCCCGTTGAGACTAGGAGTGGACCTAGTAGGGTATGCCGTAAGTATTGACTTACCCACTGTCGCGATCACTCTGAATTATCTGACCCCTTTATTCCAGGTTCCTGTCTCCCTGAAGGACCACCGGATCGGTACTAGAAATACCGTCTGGGATCAGCCATCATCGGTGCCACGACGCAGGGAAGTGTCGAGACGCCCCAGATCGTGTCTACACCGATCCTTCCTTGAGACATGTGAGATGACGCCCCTGATTGACATCGCAGTGGAGACGTGGAAGGTTACGCCAGACAGGACATCTCCTTCAATCTGCAAGTTCCCATTGGGCCGGAATTGCCCAGTAGGACAATTCTGTAGACAAGACAGCCTCGCCATCCCAGATTATAAAGCATGTGTGTCCATTTGGAGCAGTGTCGCCGTACTAATTTGGTTTGTGTTTCTTTTTATAGAACCCCAAACCAAATTCTTTTTGGTGGGGAGGTGTTACGAACCCGGATCCAGCGTCCGAGCCTGGAGCAGTGACAATCACGCCATCTGTGGGTCAGCTTCCAGAACCCCCGCCAAACGGTCGACGACACCTGGTGAGGACAGCGTGTACTGGCCTCGAGGACCAGTTTCCAGTCTGGTTCCGCACTCAACACCGCCGCTCCTGACCTCTGGTGAGGTGGTGCTCCGACGACAGCGCCATCTATGGACTGGATACGTCAGGTGTTTGCGCCCGAGCCCGTAAGTGAGATGTATTAGTGTCCCGGTTATTGATGATGTGTCTGTTTACAGAGTCGACCTGGGACCACTGTGTTGAAGGTTGAGTCAGTCTACCCGAGGCAGCCAGTCTCCATACTGTGAAGTTTGCTGCAGCTGTTGTGACGTCGTCCCCCCGGAAGAACACTGTGGTGTGTTAGCCTGCCAGTGGAGTGGCAGTGAAAGGATTTACCCGGGACCGACTGTTGGAGACGATCGTCCACTGGGGTACTGAAGACAGGAGGGTGATTTGTGATATCACACGAGACTCCAGTCTAGGGCGTACCCCTTTTATCGTTCGTGGAGTGGCCGTACCAGCCTTGGTGGCTCAGTACCTGCCAGCAGACCTGCTGGACGTGTGGTTGACGGCCTCCACGACGGTGCCCCCAGTGGACCTGTGTTTTGGCTGACCTGTGGCCAGGGTAGGCTCGGCATTCTCAGAAGACACGTCTTGAGGCCACGAAGAAAGCACCGCGGACTCAGCACCTAGCTTCTTGATCAAGGGTCTTCAGCAGAAGACTAGATTGTGCATGATCCCCTTGTAAAGTGTTAATACCCCTCCCCCTTGTGTACTCTTTTATTTTATATATTTAAGTGGTGATGGTACTAATTATAATATTAAGTTCTTAACTTCCTTTCCCTACTCCCTTTTAAGTTACTTGCGTCACGGATCTCATCCCTTGATAGCCACTACTGGCTTGGGAACGGATACATATATTTTCCTCTAACAACATCAGAGTGAGAACCCCGTTGCGTCCCGAGAGGGCCGTAACAGTAGTGATAACAGTGTGAAGTGATAACAATGTGTATAGATAACTGTGTGTAGTGATAGCCGTGTGTAGTGATAACTGTGTGAAGTGATAACAGTGTGTAGTGATAAACGTGTGTAGTGATAACCGTGTGTAGTAATAACCGTATTTAGTGATAACAGAGTGTAGCGATAACAGTGTGTAGTGATAACCGTGTGAAGTGATAACAGTGTGTTTTGATAAAAGTGTAAAGTGATAACTGCGTGAAGTCATAACCGTGTGGAGTGATAACCGTGTGAAGTGATAACTGTGTAGTGATAACAGTGTGTAGTGATAACAGAGAATAGTGATAATCGTGTGAAGTGATAACAGTGTGTAGTGATAACAGTGTGTAGTGATAACAGTATGTAGTGATAACAGAGTGTAGTGATAGCCGTGTAAAGTGGTAACAGTGTGTAGTGATAACAGTGTGTAGTGATAACCGTGTGAAGTGATAACAGTGTGTGGTGATAACAGTGTATAGTGATAACAGCGTGAAGTCATAAAAGTGTGCTGTGATAACCGTGTGAAGTGATAACAGTGTGAAGTGAAAACAGTGTGTAATTATAACAGTGTGAAGTGATAACAGGAAGTAGTGATAACAGTGTGTGATGATAACTATGTAAAGTGATAACAGTGTGTATAGATAACTGTGTGTAGTGATAACCGTGTGAAGTGATAACAGTGTGTAGTGATAGCCGTGTTTAGTGATAGCCGTGTGTAGTGATAACTGTGTGAAGTGATAACAATGTGTAGTGATAAACGTGTGAGGTGATAACAGTGTTTAGTGATAACCGTATGTAGTGATAACTGTGTAGTGATAACAGTGTGTAGTGATAACCGTGTGAAGTGATAACGGTTTGTAGGGCTATCCGTGTGAAGTGTTTAACAGTGTGCATTGATAACAGTGTGTAGTGATGACAGTGTGTATTGATAAAGGTGTGTAGTGATAGCCGTGTGCAGCGACAGCCGTGTGAAGTGATAACCGTGTGAAGTGTTAACAGTGTGTAGTGATAGCAGTATGAAGTGATAACAGTGAGTAGTGATAACAGTGTGTAGTGATAACAGTGTGTAGTGATAACCGTGTGTAGTGATAACAGTGTGTAGTGATAAAAGTGTGTAGTGATAATAGTGTGTAGTGATAAACGTATGTAGTGATGACAGTGTGTAGTGATAACAGTGTGTAGTGATAACAGTGTGTAGTTATAACCGTGTGTAGTGTAACAGTGTGAAGTAAGAGCAGTGTTTTGTGATAACAGTGTGTAGTGATAACCGTGTGAAGTGATAACAGTGTAGTGATAATAGTGTGTAGTGATAACCGTATGTAGTGATAACTGTATGTAGAGATAAAAGTGTGTATTGATAACCGTGTGTAGTGATAAACGTGTGGAGTGATTACAGTGTATAGTAATAAAAGTGTGTAGTGATAACTGTGTAGTGATAACAGTGTGTAGTGATAACAGTGTGAAGTGATAACAGTTTAAAGTGATAACGTTGTGTAGTGATAACAGTTTAGTAATAACAGTGAGTAGTGATAACCATGTGTAGTGATAACAGTGTGTAGTGATAACAGTGCGTAGTGATAATCGTGTGTAGTGATAGCAGTGTGTAGAGATAACCGTGTGAACTTATAACAGTGTGTACTGATAACCATGTGTAGTGATAACAGTGTGTAGTGATAACAGTGTGTAGTGATAACCGTATGAAGTGATAACAGTGTGTAGTCATAACAGTGTGTAGTGCTAACCGTGTGTAGTTAAAACAGTGTGTAGTGATAACAGTGTGTAGTGATAGCCGTGTGTAGTGACAGCTGTGTGTAGTGATAACCGTATGTAGTGATAACCGTCTGTAGTGATAAAAGTGTGAAGTGATAACAGTGTGTAGTGATAACTGTGTGAAGTGATAACAGTGTGTAGTGATAACAGTGTGTAGTGATAACCGTGTGAAGTGATAACAGTGTGTGATGATAAAAGTGTAAAGTGATAACAGCGTGAAGTCATAACAGTGTGCAGTGATAACCATGTGAAGTGATATCCGTGTGAAGTGATAACAGTGTGTAGTGATAACAGTGTGTAGGGATAACAGTGCGTAGTGAAAACCGTGCGTAGTGATAGCTGTGTAGTGATAACAGTGTGTAGTGATAACAGTGAATAGTGATAATCGTGTGAAGTGATAACAGTGTGTAGTGATAACAGTGTGTAGTGATAACAGTGTGTTGTTATAACCGTGTGAAGTGATAACAGTGTGTAGTGATAACAGTATGTAGTGATAACAGTGTGTAGTGATAACCGTGTAAAGTGGTAACAGTGTCTCTTGATAACAGTGTGAAGTGATAACCGTGTGAAATGATAACAGTGTGTGGTGATAACAGTGTAAAGTGATAACAGTGTGAAGTCACAAAAGTGTGCAGTGATAACAGTGTGTAGTGATAACAGTGTGAAGTGATAACAGTGTGAAGTGATAACAGTGAGTAGTGATAACAGTGTGTAGTGATAACAATGTGTAGTGATAACCGTGTGAAGTAATAACAGTGTGTAAAGATAACCGTGTGTAGTGATAGCGGTGTGTAGTGATAACCGTGTGAAGTAATAACAGTGTGTAAAGATAACCGTGTGTAGTGATAGCGGTGTGAAGTGATAACCTTGTGAAGTGATAACAGTGTGTAGTGATAAGCGTGTGAAATGATAACAGTGTGTAGTGATAACCGTACGTAGTGATAATAGTGTGTTGTGATAACCGTGTGTAGTGATAACCGAGTGAAGTGATAACGGTTTGAAGGGCTATGCGTGTGAAGTGATAACAGTGTGTGGTGATAAGAGTGTGTATTGATAACGGTGTGCAGTGATAGCCGTGTGCAGTGATAACCATGTGAAGTGATAACAGTGTGAAGTGATAACAGTGTGTAGTGATAACAGTGTGTAGTAATAACCGTATGTAGTGATAACCGTGTGTATGGATAACTGTGTGAAGTGATAACAGTGTTAAGTGATAACAGTGTGTAGTGATAACAGTCTGTAGTGATAACAGTGTGAAGTGATAACAGTGTGTAGTGATAACAGTGTGAAATGGTAACAGTGTGAATTGATAACAGTGTTAAGTGATAACAGTGTATAGTCATAACAGTGTGTAGTGATAGCCGTGTGTAGTGATAGCCGTGTGAAGTGATATCAGTATGAAGTGATAACAGTGTGTAGTGATAACCATGTTAAGTGATAACAGTGTGTTGTGATAACAGTGTGTAGTGATAACAGAATGAAGTGATAACAGTGAGTTGTGATAAAAGTGTGTAGTGATAACAGTGTGTAGTGATAATAGTGTGAAGTGATAACTGTGTAGTGATAACAGTGTGTAGTGATAACAGTGTGAAGTGATAACAGTTTGAAGTGATAACGTTGTGTAGTGATAACAGTTTAGTAATAACAGTGAGTATTGATAACCATGTGTAGTGATAACAGTGTGTAGTGATAACAGTGCGTAGTGGTAATCGTGTGTAGTGATAGCAGTGTGTAGAGATAACCGTCTGAACTTATAACAGTGTGTACTGATAACCATGTGTAGTGATAACAGTGTGTAGTGATAACAGTGTGTCAGTGATAACCGTGTGAAGTGATAACAGTGTGAAGTGAAAACAGTGTGTAATTATAACAGTGTGAAGTGATAACAGGAAGTAGTGATAACAGTGTGTGATGATAACCATGTAAAGTGATAACAGTGTGTATAGATAACTGTGTGTAGTGATAACCGTGTGAAGTGATAGCAGTGTGTAGTGATAGCCGTGTTTAGTGATAGCCGTGTGTAGTGATAACTGTGTGAAGTGATAACAATGTGTAGTGATAAACGTGTGAGGTGATAACAGTGTTTAGTGATAACCGTATGTAGTGATAACTGTGTAGTGATAACAGTGTGTAGTGATAACCGTGTGAAGTGATAACGGTTTGTAGGGCTATCCGTGTGAAGTGATAACAGTGTGCATTGATAACAGTGTGTAGTGATAACAGTGTGTATTGATAAAGGTGTGTAGTGATAGCCGTGTGAAGTGAAAACCGTGTGAAGTGATAACAGTGTGAAGAGATAACAGTGTGTAGTGATAACAGTGTGTAGTGATAACCGTATGAAGTGATAACAGTGTGTAGTCATAACAGTGTGTAGTGATAACCGTGTGTAGTTAAAACAGTGTGTAGTGATAACAGTGTGTAGTGATAACAGTGTGTAGTGATAACAGTGTGTAGTGATAACAGTGTGTAGTGATAAGAGTGTGTAGTTATAACCGTGTGTAGTGTAACCGTGTTAAGTATTAACAGTGTTTTGTGTTAACAGTGTGTAGTGATAATTGTATGAAGTGATAACAGTGTAGTGATAACAGTGTGTAGTGATAACTGTGTGAAATAATAACAGTGTGTAGTAATAAGAGTGTGTAGTGATAACAGTGTGTAGTGATAAGCGTGTGTAGTGATAACCGTGTGAAGTAATAACAGTGTGTAGTGATAAGCGTGTGTAGTGATAACCGTGTGAAGAGATAACAGTGTGTAGTGATAAAATTGTGTAGTGATAACCGTGTGAAGTGATAAAACTTTGTGGTGATAACAGTGTGTAGTCATAACAGTGTGTAGTGATAGCCGTGTGAAGTGATAACAGTGTAGTGATAACCGTGTGAAATGATACCAGAGTGTAGTAATAACAGTGTGTAGTGATAAAAGTGTGTAGTGATAACCTGGTGAAGTGATAACAGTGTGTAGTGATAACCGTGTGCAGTGATAACAGTGTGTAGTGATAACATTGTGTAGTGATATCAGTGTGAAGTGATAACAGTGTGTAGTGATAAAATTGTGTAGTGATAACCATGTGAAAAGATAACAGTGTATAGTGATAACAGTGTGTAGTGATAACAGTGTGAAGTGATAAGAGTTTGTAGTGGTAACAGTGTGTAGTGATAACAGTGTGAAGTGATAACAGTGTGTATAGATAACCGTGTGTAGTGATAACCATGTAAAGTGATAACAGTGTGTATAGATAACCGTGTGTAGTGATAACCGTGTGAAGTGATAACGGTTTGTAGGGCTATCCGTGTGAAGTGATAACAGTGTGCAGTGATAAGAGTGTGTAGTGATAAGCATGTGAAGTGATAACAGTATGTAGTGATAACAGTATGTAGTGATAACCTTGTGTAGTGATAAGCGAGTGAAGAGATAACGGTTTGAAGGGCTATGCGTTTGAAGTGATAACAGTGTGCAGTGATATTAGTGTGTAGTGATAACAGTGTGTATTGATAAAGGTGTGTAGTGATAGCCGTGTGCAGCGACAGCCGTGTGAAGTGATAACCGTGTGAAGTGTTAACAGTGTGTAGTGATCGCAGTATGAAGTGATAAGAGTGAGTAGTGATAACAGTGTGTAGTGATAACAGTGTGTAGTGATAACCGTGTGTAGTGATAACAGTGTGTAGTGATAAAAGTGTGTAGTGATAATAGTGTGTAGTGATAAACGTATGTAGTGATGACAGTGTGTAGTGATAACAGTGTGTAGTGATAACAGTGTGTAGTTATAACCGTGTGTAGTGTAACAGTGTGAAGTAAGAGCAGTGTTTTGTGATAACAGTATGTAGTGATAACCGTGTGAAGTGATAACAGTGTAGTGATAATAGTGTGTAGTGATAACCGTATGTAGTGATAACTGTATGTAGAGATAAAGTGTGTATTGATAACCGTGTGTAGTGATAAACGTGTGGAGTGATAACAGTGTGTAGTGATAAAAGTGTGTAGTGATAACTGTGTAGTGATAACAGTGTGTAGTGATAACAGTGTGAAGTGATAACAGTTTGAAGTGATAACGTTGTGTAGTGATAACAGTTTAGTAATAACAGTGAGTAGTGATAACCATGTGTAGTGATAACAGTGTGTAGTGATAACAGTGCGTAGTGATAATCGTGTGTAGTGATAGCAGTGTGTAGAGATAACCGTGTGAACTTATAACAGTGTGTACTGATAACCATGTGTAGTGATAACAGTGTGTAGTGATAACAGTGTGTAGTGATAACCGTATGAAGTGATAACAGTGTGTAGTCATAACAGTGTGTAGTGATAACCGTGTGTAGTTAAAACAGTGTGTAGTGATAACAGTGTGTAGTGATAGCCGTGTGTAGTGACAGTTGTGTGTAGTGATAACCGTATGTAGTGATAACCGTCTGTAGTGATAAAAGTGTGAAGTGATAACAGTGTGTAGTGATAACTGTGTGAAGTGATAACAGTGTGTAGTGATAACAGTGTGTAGTGATAACCGTGTGAAGTGATAACAGTGTGTGGTGATAAAAGTGTAAAGTGATAACAGCGTGAAGTCATAACAGTGTGCAGTGATAACCATGTGAAGTGATATCCGTGTGAAGTGATAACAGTGTGTAGTGATAACAGTGTGTAGGGATAACAGTGCGTAGTGATAACCGTGCGTAGTGATAACTGTGTAGTGATAACAGTGTGTAGTGATAACAGTGAATAGTGATAATCGTGTGAAGTGATAACAGTGTGTAGTGATAACAGTGTGTAGTGATAACAGTGTGTTGTTATAACCGTGTGAAGTGATAACAGTGTGTAGTGATAACAGTATGTAGTGATAACAGTGTGTAGTGATAACCGTGTAAAGTGGTAACAGTGTCTCTTGATAACAGTGTGAAGTGATAACCGTGTGAAATGATTACAGTGTGTGGTGATAACAGTGTAAAGTGATAACAGTGTGAAGTCACAACAGTGTGCAGTGATAACAGTGTGTAGTAATAACAGTGTGAAGTGATAACAGTGTGAAGTGATAATAGTGAGTAGTGATAACAGTGTGTAGTGATAACAATGTGTAGTGATAACCGTGTGAAGTAATAACAGTGTGTAAAGATAACCGTGTGTAGTGATAGCGGTGTGTAGTGATAACCGTGTGAAGTAATAACAGTGTGTAAAGATAACCGTGTGTAGTGATAGCGGTGTGAAGTGATAACCTTGTGAAGTGATAACAGTGTGTAGTGATAAGCGTGTGAAATGATAACAGTGTGTAGTGATAACCGTACGTAGTGATAATAGTGTGTTGTGATAACCGTGTGTAGTGATAACCGATTGAAGTGATAACGGTTTGAAGAGCTAAGCGTGTGAAGTGATAACAGTGTGCAGTGATAACAGTGTGTGGTGATAACTGTGTATTGATAACGGTGTGCAGTGATAGCCGTGTGCAGTGATAACCGTGTGAAGTGATAACAGTGTGAAGTGATAACAGTGTGTAGTGATAACAGTGTGTAGTAATAACCGTATGTAGTGATAACCGTGTGTATGGATAACTGTGTGAAGTGATAACAGTGTTAAGTGATAACAGTGTGTAGTGATAACAGTATGTAGTGATAACAGTGTGAAGTGATAACAGTGTGTAGTGATAACAGTGTGAAATGGTAACAGTGTGAATTGATAACAGTGTGTAGTGATAACCGTGTGAAGTGATAACCGTGTGAAGTGATAACAGTGTATAGTCATAACAGTGTGTAGTGATAGCCGTGTGTAGTGATAGCCGTGTGAAGTGATATCAGTATGAAGTGATAACAGTGTGTAGTGATAACCATGTTAAGTGATAACAGTGTGTTGTGATAACAGTGTAAAGTGATAACAGTGTGAAGTCATAACAGTGTGTAGGGATAACCGTGTGAAGTGATAACCGTGTGAAGTGATTACAGTGTGTAGAGATAACAGAATGAAGTGATAACAGTGAGTTGTGATAAAAGTGTGTAGTGATAACAGTGTGTAGTGATAATAGTGTGAAGTGATAACAGTGAATGATAAAATTGTGTAGTGATAACCATGTGAAGTGATAACAGTGTATAGAGATTACAGTGTGCAGTGATAACAGTGCATAGTGATAACCGTGTGAAGTGATAACAGTGTAGTGATAAAATTGTGTAGTGATAACCATGTGAAGTGATAACAGTGTATAGAGATTACAGTGTGAAGTGATAACAATGTGTATAGATAACCGTGTGTAGTGATAGCCGTGTGTAGTGATAACTGTGTGAAGTGATAACAGTGTGTAGTGATAAACGTGTGTAGTGATAACCGTGTGTAGTAATAACCGTATTTAGTGATAACAGAGTGTAGCGATAACAGTGTGTTGTGATAACCGTGTGAAGTGATAACAGTGTGTTTTGATAAAAGTGTAAAGTGATAACTGCGTGAAGTCATAACAGTGTGGAGTGATAACCGTGTGAAGTGATAACTGTGTAGTGATAACAGTGTGTAGTGATAACAGAGAATAGTGATAATCGTGTGAAGTGATAACAGTGTGTAGTGATAACAGTGTGTAGTGATAACAGTATGTTGTGATAACAGAGTGTAGTGATAACCGTGTAAAGTGGTAACAGTGTGTAGTGATAACAGTGTGTAGTGATAACCGTGTGAAGTGATAACAGTGTGTGGTGATAACAGTGTATAGTGATAACATCGTGAAGTCATAAAAGTGTGCAGTGATAACCGTGTGAAGTGATAACAGTGTGAAGTGAAAACAGTGTGTAATTATAACAGTGTGAAGTGATAACAGGAAGTAGTGATAACAGTGTGTGATGATAACCATGTAAAGTGATAACAGTGTGTATAGATAACTGTGTGTAGTGATAACCGTGTGAAGTGATAAGTGTGTAGTGATAGCCGTGTTTAGTGATAGCCGTGTGTAGTGATAACTGTGTGAAGTGATAACAATGTGTAGTGATAAACGTGTGAGGTGATAACAGTGTTTAGTGATAACCGTATGTAGTGATAACTGTGTAGTGATAACAGTGTGTAGTGATAACCGTGTGAAGTGATAACGGTTTGTAGGGCTATCCGTGTGAAGTGATAACAGTTTGCATTGATAACAGTGTGTAGTGATAACAGTGTGTATTGATAAAGGTGTGTAGTGATAGCCGTGTGAAGTGAAAACCGTGTGAAGTGATAACAGTGTGAAAGATAACAGTGTGTAGTGATAACCGTGTGAGGTGATAACAGTGTGAAGTCATAACATTGTGTAGGGATAACCGTGTGAAGTGATAACCGTGTGAAAGTGATAACAGTGTTTAGTGTTAACAGTATGAAGTGATAACAGTGTGTAGTGATAACTGTGTGTAGTGATAACAGTGTGTAGTGATAACCGTGTGTAGTGATAACAGTGTGTAGTGATAAAAGTGTGTAGTGATAATAGTGTGTAATGATAAACGTATGTAGTGATAACAGTGTGTAGTGATAACAGTGTGTAGTAATAGCAGTGTGTAGTTATAACCGTGTGTAGTGTAACCGTGTTAAGTATTAACAGTGTTTTGTGATAACAGTGTGTAGTGATAATTGTATGAAGTGATAACAGTGTAGTGATAACAGTGTAGTGATAACAGTGTGTAGTGATAACTGTGTGAAATGATAACAGTGTGTAGTAATAAGAGTGTGTAGTGATAACAGTGTGTAGTGATAAGCGTGTGTAGTGATAACCGTGTGAAGTGATAACAGTGTGTAGTGATAAGCGTGTGTAGTGATAACCGTGTGAAGTGATAACAGTGTGTAGTGATAAAATTGTGTAGTGATAACCATGTGAAGTGATAAAACTTTGTGGTGATAACAGTGTGTAGTCATAACAGTGTGTAGTGATAGCCGTGTGAAGTGATAACAGTGTAGTGATAACCGTGTGAAATGATACCAGAGTGTAGTAATAACAGTGTGTAGTGATAAAAGTGTGTAGTGATAACCTGGTGAAGTGATAACAGTGTGTAGTGATAACCGTGTGAAGTGATAACAGTGTGTAGTGATAACATTGTGTAGTGATATCAGTGTGAAGTGATAACAGTGTGTAGTGATAAAATTGTGTAGTGATAACCATGTGAAAAGATAACAGTGTATAGTGATAACAGTGTGTAGTGATAACAGAGTGAAGTGATAAGAGTTTGTAGTGGTAACAGTGTGTAGTGATAACAGTGTGAAGTGATAACAGTGTGTATAGATAACCGTGTGTAGTGATAGCCGTGTGTAGTGATAACCGTTTGAAGTGATAACAGAGTGTATAGATAACCGTGTGTAGTGATTACCGTGTGTAGTGATAACTGTGTGAAGTGATAACAGTGTGTAGTGATAAACGTGTGCAGTGATAACCGTGTGTAGTAATAACCGTATTTAGTGATAACAGAGTGTAGCGATAACAGTGTGTAGTGATAATCGTGTGAAGTGATAATAGTGTCTAGTGATAACCGTGTGAAGTGATAGCAGTGTAGTGATAACAGTGTGTAGTGATAAGTGTGATAACAGTGTAGTGATAACAGTGTGTAACCGTGTGAAGTGATAACAGTGTGTAGTGATAACAGTGTGTAGATATAACCGTGTGAAGTGATAACAGTGTGTAGTGATAGCAGTGTAGTGATAACAGTGTGTAGTGATAAGTGTGATAACAGTGTAGTGATAACAGTGTGTAACCGTGTGAAGTGATAACAGTGTGTAGTGATAACAGTGTGTAGTGATAACAGTGTGTAGTGATAACAGTGTGTAGATATAACCGTGTGAAGTGATAACAGTGTGTAGTGATAACAGTATGTAGTGATAGCAGTGTGTAGTGATAACCGTGTAAAGTGGTAACAGTGTTTAGTGATTACAGTGTGTAGTGATAACCGTGTGAAGTGATAAGAGTGTGTGGTGATAACTGTGTAAAGTGATAACAGCGTGAAGTCATAACAGTGTGCAGTGATAACCGTGTAAAGTGATAACCGTGTGAAGTGATAACAGTGTGTAGTGATAACAGTGTGTAATTATAACAGTGTGAAGTGATAACAGGAAGTAGTGATAACAGTGTGTAGTGATGACCATGTAAAGTGATAACCATGTAACGTGATAACAGTGTGTATTGATAACCGTGTGTAGTGATAACCGTGTGAAGTGATAACGGTTTGTAGGGGTATCCGTGTGAAGTGATAACAGTGTGCAGTGATAAGAGTGTGTTGTGATAAGCATGTGAAGTGATAACAGTGTGTAGTGATAACCGTATGTAGTGATAACCTTGTGTAGTGATAAGCGAGTGAAGTGATAACGGTTTGAAGGGCTATGCGCGTGAAGTGATAACAGTGTGCAGTGATAACAGTGTGTAGTGATAACAGTGTGTATTGATAAAGGTGTGTAGTGATAGCCGTGTGCAGTGACAGCCGTGTGAAGTGATAACAGTGTGAAGTGATAACAGTGTGTAGTGATAACAGTGTGTAGCGATGTGATAAGCATGTGAAGTGATAACAGTGTGTAGTGATAATCGTATGTAGTGATAAGCATGTGAAGTGATAACAGTGTGTAGTGATAACCGTATGTAGTGATAAGCGAGTGAAGTGATAACAGTTTGTAGGGCTATCCGTGTAAAGTGATAACAGTGTGCAGTGATAAGAGTGTGTAGTGATAACTATGTAAAGTGATAACAGTATGAAGAGATAACAGTGTGTAGTGATAACAGTGTGAAGTGATAAGAGTGTGTGGTGATAACAGTGTAAAGTGATAACAGTGTGTAGGGATAACCGTGTAAAGTGATAACAGTGTGTAGTGATAACAGTGTTTAGGGATAACAGTGTGTAGTGACAATAGTGTGTAGTGATAACCGTGTGTAGTGATAACAGTGTGTAGTGATAAAAGTGTGTAGTGATAATAGAGTGTAGTGATAAACGTATGTAGTGATAACAGTGTGTAGTGATAACAGTGTGTAGTGATAACAGTGTGTAGTTATAACCGTGTGTAGTGTAACCGTGTGAAGTAATAACAGTGTTTTGTGATAACAGTGTGTAATGATAACCGTGTGAAGTGATAACAGTGTGTAGTGATAACCGTGTGAATTGATAACAGTGTGTAGTAATAAGAGTGTGTAGTGATAGCAGTGTGTAGTGATAACCGTGTGAAGTGATAACAGTGTGTAGTGATAAGCGTGTGAAGTGATAGCAGTGTGTAGTGATAACCGTGTGAAGTGATAACAGTGTGTAGTGATAAAATTGTGTAGTGATAACCATGTGAAGTGATAACAGTGTATAGTTATAACAGTGTGTAGTGATAACAGTGTGAAGTGATAAAATTTTGTAGTGATAACAGTGTGTAGTGATAACAGTGTGTAGTGATAACCGTGTGAAGTGATAACCGTGTAGTGATAACAGTGTGTAGTGATAACCGTGTGAAATGATAACAGTGTGTAGTAATAACAGTGTGTAGTGATAAAAGTGTGTAGTGATAACCTGTTGAAGTGATTACAGTGTGTACTGATAACCCTGTGCAGTGATAACAGTGTGTAGTGATAACATTGTGTAGTGATATCAGTGTGAAGTGATAACAGTGTGTAGTGATAAAATTGTGTAGTGATAACCATGTGAAGTGATAACAGTGTATAGTAATAACAGTGTGTAGTGATAACAGTGTGAAGTGATGAAAGTTTGTAGTGATAAAAGTGTGTAGAGATAACAGTGTGAAGTGATAACAGTGTGTACAGATACCCGTGTGTAGTGATAGCCGTGTGTAGTGATAAACGTGTGAAATGATAACAGTGTGTATAGATAACCGTGTGTAGTGATAGCCGTGTGTAGTGATAACTGTGTGTAGTGATAACAGTGTGTATTGATAAAGGTGTGTAGTGATAGCCGTGTGCAGTGACAGCCGTGTGAAGTGATAACAGTGTGAAGTGATAACAGTGTGTAGTGATAACAGTGTGTAGCGATGTGATAAGCATGTGAAGTGATAACAGTGTGTAGTGATAACCGTATGTAGTGATAAGCATGTGAAGTGATAACAGTGTGTAGTGATAACCGTATGTAGTGATAACCATGTGTAGTGATAAGCGAGTGAAGTGATAACGGTTTGAAGGGCTATGCGTGTGAAGTAATAACAGTGTACAGTGATAACAGTGTGTAGTGATAACAGTGTGTATTGATAAAGGTGTGTAGTGATAGCCGTGTGCAGTGACAGCCGTGTGAAGTGATAACAGTGTTAAGTGATAACAGTGTGTAGTGAAAACAGTGTACAGCAATAACAGTGTTTAGTGAAAACTGTGTGAAATGGTAACAGTGTGAATTGATAACAGTGTGTAGTGATAACCGTGTGAAGTGGAAACCGTGTGAAGTGATAACAGTGTGAAGAGATAACAGTGTGTAGTGATAACAGTGTGTAGTCATAACAGTGTGTAGTGATAACCGTGTGTAGTGATAGCCGTGTGAATTGATATCAGTATGAAGTGATAACAGTGTGTAGTGATAACCGTGTGAAGTGATAAGCGTGTGTGGTGATAACAGTGTAAAGTGATAACAGTGTGAAGGGATAACCGTGTGAAGTGATAACCGTGTGAAGTGATAACAGTGTGTAGTGATAACAGTATGAAGTGATAACAGTGAGTAGTGATAACAGTGTGTAGTGATAACAGTGTGTAGTGATACCCGTGTGTAGTGATAAAAGTGTGTAGTGATTATAGTGTGTAGTGATAAACGTATGTAGTGATGACAGTGTGTAGTGATAACAGTATGTAGTGATAACAGTGTGTAGTTATAACCGTGTGTAGTGTAACCGTGTGAAGTAATAGCAGTGTTTTGTGATAACAATGTGTAGTGATAACCGTGTGAAGTGATAACAGTGTAGTTATAACATTGTGTAGTGATAACCGTATGTAGTGATAACCGTATGTAGAGATAAAAGTGTGCATTGATAACCGTGTGTAGTGATAAACGTGTGAAGTGATAACAGTGTGTAGTGATAAAAGTGTGTAGTGATAACTGTGTAGTGATAACAGTGTGTAGTGATAACAGTGTGAAGTGATAACAGTTTGAAGTGATAACGTTGTGTAGTGATAACAGTTTAGTAATAACTGTGAGTAGTGATAACCATGTGTAGTGATAACAGTGTGTAGTGATAACAGTGCGTAGTGATAACCGTGTGTAGTGATAGCAGAGTGTAGAGATAACCGTGTGAACTGATAACAGTGTGTACTGATAACCATGTGTAGTGATAACAGTGTGTAGTGATAACAGTGTGTAGTGATAACGGTATGAATTGATAACAGTGTGTAGTCATAACAGTGTGTAGTGATAACTGTGTAGTGATAACTGTGTAGTTATAACCGTGTGAGGAGATAAAAGTGTGTAGTGATAACTATGTTTAGTTGTAACAGTGTGTAGTGATAACAGTGTGTAGTGATAACAGTGTGTAGTGATAGCCGTGTGTAGTGACAGCTGTGTGTAGTGATAACCGTATGTAGTGATAACCGTATGTAGTGATAAAAGTGTGAAGTAATAACAGTGTGTAGTGATAACTGTGTGAATTGATAACAGTGTGTTGTGATAACAGTGTGTAGTGATAACCGTGTGAAGTGATAACAGTGTGTGGTGATAAAAGTGTAAAGTGATAACAGCGTGAAGTCATAACAGTGTGCAGTGATAACCGTGTGAAGTGATAACCGTGTGAAGTGATAACTGTGTAGTGATAACAGTGTGTAGTGATAACAGAGAATAGTGATAATCGTGTGAAGTGATAACAGTGTGTAGTGATAACAGTGTGTATTGATAACAGTATGTAGTGATAACAGAGTGTAGTGATAACCGTGTAAAGTGGTAACAGTGTGTAGTGATAACAGTGTGTAGTGATAACCGTGTGAAGTGATAACAGTGTGTGGTGATAACAGTGTATAGTGATAACATCGTGAAGTCATAAAAGTGTGCAGTGATAACCGTGTGAAGTGATAACAGTTTGAAGTGAAAACAGTGTGTAATTATAACAGTTTGAAGTGATAACAGTGTGAAGTGATAACAGGAAGTAGTGATAACAGTGTGTGATGATAACCATGTAAAGTGATAACAGTGTGTATAGATAACTGTGTGTAGTGATAACCGTGTGAAGTGATAACAGTGTGTAGTGATAGCCATGTTTAGTGATAGCCGTGTGTAGTGATAACTGTGTGAAGTGATAACAATGTGTAGTGATAAACGTGTGAGGTGATAACAGTGTTTTTTGATAACCGTATGTAGTGATAACTGTGTAGTGATAACAGTGTGTAGTGATAACCGTGTGAAGTTATAACGGTTTGTAGGGCTATCCGTGTGAAGTGATAACAGTGTGCATTGATAACAGGGTGTAGTGATAACAGTGTGTATTGATAAAGGTGTGTAGTGATAGCCGTGTGAAGTGAAAACCGTGTGAAGTGATAACAGTGTGAAAAGATAACAGTGTGTAGTGATAACCGTGTGAGGTGATAACAGTGTGAAGTCATAACATTGTGTAGGGATAACCGTGTGAAGTGATAACCGTGTGAAGTGATAACAGTGTTTAGTGTTAACAGTATGAAGTGATAACAGTGTGTAGTGATAACTGTGTGTAGTGATAACAGTGTGTAGTGATAACCGTGTGTAGTGATAACAGTGTGTAGTGATAAAAGTGTGTAGTGATAATAGTGTGTAATGATAAACGTATGTAGTGATAACAGTGTGTAGTGATAACAGTGTGTAGTGATACCAGTGTGTAGTTATAACCGTGTGTAGTGTAACCGTGTTAAGTATTAACAGTGTTTTGTGATAACAGTGTGTAGTGATAATTGTATGAAGTGATAACAGTGTAGTGATAACAGTGTGTAGTGATAACTGTGTGAAATGATAACAGTGTGTAGTAATAAGAGTGTGTAGTGATAACAGTGTGTAGTGATAAGCGTGTGTAGTGATAACCGTGTGAAGTGATAACAGTGTGTAGTGATAAGCGTGTGTAGTGATAACCGTGTGAAGTGATAACAGTGTGTAGTGATAAAATTGTGTAGTGATAACCATGTGAAGTGATAAAACTTTGTGGTGATAACAGTGTGTAGTCATAACAGTGTGTAGTGATAGCCGTGTGAAGTGATAACAGTGTAGTGATAACCGTGTGAAATGATATTAGAGTGTAGTAATAACAGTGTGTAGTGATAAAAGTGTGTAGTGATAACCTGGTGAAGTGATAACAGTGTGTAGTGATAACCGTGTGAAGTGATAACAGTGTGTAGTGATAACATTGTGTAGTGATATCAGTGTGAAGTGATAACAGTGTGTAGTGATAAAATTGTGTAGTGATAACCATGTGAAAAGATAACAGTGTATAGTGATAACAGTGTGTAGTGATAACAGTGTGAAGTGATAAGAGTTTGTAGTGGTAACAGTGTGTAGTGATAACAGTGTGAAGTGATAACAGTGTGTATAGATAACCGTGTGTAGTGATAGCCGTGTGTAGTGATAACCGTGTGAAGTGATAACAGAGTGTATAGATAACCGTGTGTAGTGATTACCGTGTGTAGTGATAACTGTGTGAAGTGATAACAGTGTGTAGTGATAAACGTGTGCAGTGATAACCGTGTGTAGTAATAACCGTATTTAGTGATAACAGAGTGTAGCGATAACAGTGTGTAGTGATAACCGTGTGAAGTGATAATAGTGTCTAGTGATAACCGTGTGAAGTGATAGCAGTGTAGTGATAACAGTGTGTAGTGATAACAGTGTGTAATTAAACGGTGTGAAGTGATAACAGGAAGTAGTGATAACAGTGTGTAGTGATAACAGTGTGTAGTGATAACCGTGTGAAGTGATAACAGAGTGTATAGATAACCGTGTGTAGTGATTACCGTGTGTAGTGATAACTGTGTGAAGTGATAACAGTGTGTAGTGATAAACGTGTGCAGTGATAACCGTGTGTAGTAATAACCGTATTTAGTGATAACAGAGTGTAGCGATAACAGTGTGTAGTGATAATCGTGTGAAGTGATAAAAGTGTCTAGTGATAACCGTGTGAAGTGATAGCAGTGTAGTGATAACAGTGTGTAGTGATAAGTGTGATAACAGTGTAGTGATAACAGTGTGTAACCGTGTGAAGTGATAACAGTGTGTAGTGATAACAGTGTGTAGTGATAACAGTGTGTAGATATAACCGTGTGAAGTGATAACAGTGTGTAGTGATAGCAGTGTAGTGATAACAGTGTGTAGTGATAAGTGTGATAACAGTGTAGTGATAACAGTGTGTAACCGTGTGAAGTGATAACAGTGTGTAGTGATAACAGTGTGTAGTGATAACAGTGTGTAGTGATAACAGTGTGTAGATATAACCGTGTGATGTGATAACAGTGTGTAGTGATAACAGTATGTAGTGATAGCAGTGTGTAGTGATAACCGTGTAAAGTGGTAACAGTGTTTAGTGATTACAGTGTGTAGTGATAACCGTGTGAAGTGATAAGAGTGTGTGGTGATAACTGTGTAAAGTGATAACAGCGTGAAGTCATAACAGTGTGCAGTGATAACCGTGTAAAGTGATAACCGTGTGAAGTGATAACAGTGTGTAGTGATAACAGTGTGTAATTATAACAGTGTGAAGTGATAACAGGAAGTAGTGATAACAGTGTGTAGTGATGACCATGTAAAGTGATAACCATGTAAAGTGATAACAGTGTGTATTGATAACCGTGTGTAGTGATAACCGTGTGAAGTGATAACGGTTTGTAGGGGTATCCGTGTGAAGTGATAACAGTGTGCAGTGATAAGAGTGTGTTGTGATAAGCATGTGAAGTGATAACAGTGTGTAGTGATAACCGTATGTAGTGATAACCTTGTGTAGTGATAAGCGAGTGAAGTGATAACGGTTTGAAGGGCTATGCGCGTGAAGTGATAACAGTGTGCAGTGATAACAGTGTGTAGTGATAACAGTGTGTATTGATAAAGGTGTGTAGTGATAGCCGTGTGCAGTGACAGTCGTGTGAAGTGATAACAGTGTGAAGTGATAACAGTGTGTAGTGATAACAGTGTGTAGCGATGTGATAAGCATGTGAAGTGATAACAGTGTGTAGTGATAATCGTATGTAGTGATAAGCATGTGAAGTGATAACAGTGTGTAGTGATAACCGTATGTAGTGATAAGCGAGTGAAGTGATAACAGTTTGTAGGGCTATCCGTGTAAAGTGATAACAGTGTGCAGTGATAAAAGTGTGTAGTGATAACTATGTAAAGTGATAACAGTATGAAGAGATAACAGTGTGTAGTGATAACAGTGTGAAGTGATAAGAGTGTGTGGTGATAACAGTGTAAAGTGATAACAGTGTGTAGGGATAACCGTGTAAAGTGATAACAGTGTGTAGTGATAACAGTGTTTAGGGATAACAGTGTGTAGTGACAATAGTGTGTAGTGATAACCGTGTGTAGTGATAACAGTGTGTAGTGATAAAAGTGTGTAGTGATAATAGAGTGTAGTGATAAACGTATGTAGTGATAACAGTGTGTAGTGATAACAGTGTGTAGTGATAACAGTGTGTAGTTATAACCGTGTGTAGTGTAACCGTGTGAAGCAATAACAGTGTTTTGTGATAACAGTGTGTAGTGATAACCGTGTGAAGTGATAACAGTGTGTAGTGATAACCGTGTGAATTGATAACAGTGTGTAGTAATAAGAGTGTGTAGTGATAGCAGTGTGTAGTGATAACCGTGTGAAGTGATAACAGTGTGTAGTGATAAGCGTGTGTAGTGATAGCAGTGTGTAGTGATAACCGTGTGAAGTGATAACAGTGTGTAGTGATAAAATTGTGTAGTGATAACCATGTGAAGTGATAACAGTGTATAGTTATAACAGTGTGTAGTGATAACAGTGTGAAGTGATAAAATTTTGTAGTGATAACAGTGTGTAGTGATAACAGTGTGTAGTGATAACCGTGTGAAGTGATAACCGTGTAGTGATAACAGTGTGTAGTGATAACCGTGTGAAATGATAACAGTGTGTAGTAATAACAGTGTGTAGTGATAAAAGTGTGTAGTGATAACCTGTTGAAGTGATTACAGTGTGTACTGATAACCCTGTGCAGTGATAACAGTGTGTAGTGATAACATTGTGTAGTGATATCAGTGTGAAGTGATAACAGTGTGTAGTGATAAAATTGTGTAGTGATAACCATGTGAAGTGATAACAGTGTATAGTAATAACAGTGTGTAATGATAACAGTGTGAAGTGATGAAAGTTTGTAGTGATAAAAGTGTGTAGAGATAACAGTGTGAAGTGATAACAGTGTGTTCAGATACCCGTGTGTAGTGATAGCCGTGTGTAGTGATAAACGTGTGAAATGATAACAGTGTGTATAGATAACCGTGTGTAGTGATAGCCGTGTGTAGTGATAACTGTGTGTAGTGATAACAGTGTGTATTGATAAAGGTGTGTAGTGATAGCCGTGTGCAGTGACAGCCGTGTGAAGTGATAACAGTGTTAAGTGATAACAGTGTGTAGTGATAACAGTGTGTAGCGATGTGATAAGCATGTGAAGTGATAACAGTGTGTAGTGATAACCGTATGTAGTGATAAGCATGTGAAGTGATAACAGTGTGTAGTGATAACCGTATGTAGTGATAACCATGTGTAGTGATAAGCGAGTGAAGTGATAACGGTTTGAAGGGCTATGCGTTTGAAGTAATAACAGTGTGCAGTGATAACAGTGTGTAGTGATAACAGTGTGTATTGATAAAGGTGTGTAGTGATAGCCGTGTGCAGTGACAGCCGTGTGAAGTGATAACAGTGTTAAGTGATAACAGTGTGTAGTGATAACAGTGTACAGCAATAACAGTGTTTAGTGAAAACTGTGTGAAATGGTAACAGTGTGAATTGATAACAGTGTGTAGTGATAACCGTGTGAAGTGGAAACCGTGTGAAGTGATAACAGTGTGAAGAGATAACAGTGTGTAGTGATAACAGTGTGTAGTCATAACAGTGTGTAGTGATAACCGTGTGTTGTGATAGCCGTGTGAATTGATATCAGTATGAAGTGATAACAGTGTGTAGTGATAACCGTGTGAAGTGATAAGCGTGTGTGGTGATAACAGTGTAAAGTGATAACAGTGTGTAGGGATAACCGTGTGAAGTGATAACCGTGTGAAGTGATAACAGTGTGTAGTGATAACAGTATGAAGTGATAACAGTGAGTAGTGATAACAGTGTGTAGTGATAACAGTGTGTAGTGATAACCGTGTGTAGTGATAAAAGTGTGTAGTGATTATAGTGTGTAGTGATAAACGTATGTAGTGATGACAGTGTGTAGTGATAACAGTGTGTAGTGATAACAGTGTGTAGTTATAACCGTGTGTAGTGTAACCGTGTGAAGTAATAGCAGTGTTTTGTGATAACAATGTGTAGTGATAACCGTGTGAAGTGATAACAGTGTAGTTATAACATTGTGTAGTGATAACCGTATGTAGTGATAACCGTATGTAGAGATAAAAGTGTGCATTGATAACCGTGTGTAGTGATAAACGTGTGAAGTGATAACAGTGTGTAGTGATAAAAGTGTGTAGTGATAACTGTGTAGTGATAACAGTGTGTAGTGATAACAGTGTGAAGTGATAACAGTTTGAAGTGATAACGTTGTGTAGTGATAACAGTTTAGTAATAACTGTGAGTAGTGATAACCATGTGTAGTGATAACAGTGTGTAGTGATAACAGTGCGTAGTGATAACCGTGTGTAGTGATAGCAGAGTGTAGAGATAACCGTGTGAACTGATAACAGTGTGTACTGATAACCATGTGTAGTGATAACAGTGTGTAGTGATAACAGTGTGTAGTGATAACGGTATGAATTGATAACAGTGTGTAGTCATAACAGTGTGTAGTGATAACTGTGTAGTGATAACTGTGTAGTTATAACCGTGTGAGGAGATAAAAGTGTGTAGTGATAACTATGTTTAGTTGTAACAGTGTGTAGTGATAACAGTGTGTAGTGATAACAGTGTGTAGTGATAGCCGTGTGTAGTGACAGCTGTGTGTAGTGATAACCGTATGTAGTGATAACCGTATGTAGTGATAAAAGTGTGAAGTAATAACAGTGTGTAGTGATAACTGTGTGAATTGATAACAGTGTGTTGTGATAACAGTGTGTAGTGATAACCGTGTGAAGTGATAACAGTGTGTGGTGATAAAAGTGTAAAGTGATAACAGCGTGAAGTCATAACAGTGTGCAGTGATAACCGTGTGAAGTGATAACCGTGTGAAGTGATAACAGTGTGTAGTGATAACAGTGTTTAGGGATAACAGTGTGTAGTGGTAACTGTGCGTAGTGATAACTGTGTAGTGATAACAGTGTGTAGTGATAACAGTGAATAGTGATAATCGTGTGAAGTGGTAACAGTGTCTAGTGATAACAGTGTGTAGTGATAACCGTGTGAAGTGATAACAGTGTGTGGTGATAACAGCGTGAAGTCATAACAGTGTGCAGTGATAACCGTGTGAAGCGATAACCGTGTGAAGTGATAACAGTGTGTAGTGATAAGAGTGTGTAATTATAACAGTGTGAAGTGATAACAGGAAGTAGTGATAACAGTGTGCAGTGATAACAGTGTGTAGTGATAACCATGTAAAGTGATAACTGTGCGTATAGATAACCGTGTGTAGTGATAACAGTGTGTATAGATAACCGTGTGTAGTGATAACCGTGTGAAGTAATAACGGATTGTAGGGGTATCCGTGTGAAGTGATAACAGTGTGCAGTGATAAGAGTGTGTAGTGATAAGCATGTGAAGTGATAACAGTGTGTAGTGATAACCGTATGTAGTGATAAGCGAGTGAAGTGATAACAGTTTGTAGGGCTATCCGTGTAAAGTGATAACAGTGTGCAGTGATAAGAGTGTGTAGTGATAACTATGTAAAGTGATAACAGTATGAAGAGATAACCGTGTAAAGTGATAACCGTGTGAAGTGATAAGAGTGTGTGGTGATAACAGGGTAAAGTGATAACAGTGTGTAGGGATAACCGTGTAAAGTGATAACAGTGTGTAGTGATAACAGTGTTTAGGGATAACAGTGTGTAGTGACAATAGTGTGTAGTGATAACCGTGTGTAGTGATAACAGTGTGTAGTGATAAAAGTGTGTAGTGATAATAGAGTGTAGTGATAAACGTATGTAGTGATAACAGTGTGTAGTGATAACAGTGTGTAGTGATAACAGTGTGTAGTTATAACCGTGTGTAGTGTAACCGTGTGAAGTAATAACAGTGTTTTGTGATAACAGTGTGGAGTGATAACCGTGTGAAGTGATAACAGTGTGTAGTGATAACCGTGTGAATTGATAACAGTGTGTAGTAATAAGAGTGTGTAGTGATAGCAGTGTGTAGTGATAACCGTGTGAAGTGATAACAGTGTGTAGTGATAAGCGTGTGTAGTGATAGCAGTGTGTAGTGATAACCGTGTGAAGTGATAACAGTGTGTAGTGATAAAATTGTGTAGTGATAACCATGTGAAGTGATAACAGTGTATAGTTATAACAGTGTGTAGTGATAACAGTGTGAAGTGATAAAAGTTTGTAGGGATAACAGTGTGTAGTGATAACAGTGTGTAGTGATAACCGTGTGAAGTGATAACCGTGTAGTAATAACAGTGTGTAGTGATAACCGTGTGAAATGATAACAGTGTGTAGTAATAACAGTGTGTAGTGATAAAAGTGTGTAGTGATAACCTGTTGAAGTGATTACAGTGTGTACTGATAACCCTGTGCAGTGATAACAGTGTGTAGTGATAACATTGTGTAGTGATATCAGTGTGAAGTGATAACAGTGTGTAGTGATAAAATTGTGTAGTGATAACCATGTGAAGTGATAACAGTGTATAGTAATAACAGTGTGTAGTGATAACAGTGTGAAGTGATGAAAGTTTGTAGTGATAAAAGTGTGTAGAGATAACAGTGTGAAGTGATAACAGTGTGTATAGATACCCGTGTGTAGTGATAGCCGTGTGTAGTGATAAACGTGTGAAATGATAACAGTGTGTATAGATAACCGTGTGTAGTGATAGCCGTGTGTAGTGATAACTGTGTGAAGTGATATCAGTGTGTAGTGATAAACGTGTGTAGTGATAACCGTGTGTAGTAATAACCGTATGTAGTGATTACAGAGTGTAGCGATAGCAGTGTGTAGTGATAACCGTATGTAGTAATAACCGTATGTAGTGATAAAAGTGTGTATTGATAACCGTGTGTAGTGATAACCGTGTGAAGTGATTCCAGTGTGTAGTGATAACGGTGTGTAGTGATAAACGTGTCAAGTGATAACAGTGTGTAGTGATAAAAGTGTGTAGTGATAACTGTGTAGTGATAACAGTGTGTAGTGATAACAGTGTGAAGTGATAACAGTTTGAAGTGATAACGTTGTTTAGTGATAACAGTTTAGTAATAACAGTGAGTAGTGATAACCATGTGTAGTGATAACAGTGTGTGGTGATAACAGTGCATAGTGATAACAGTGTGTAGTAATAACTGTATGAAGTGATAACAGTGTACTCACCTAGTTGTACTCACCTAGTTGTGTTTGCGGGGGTTGAGCTCTGGCTCTTTGGTCCCGCCTCTCAACCGTCAATCAACAGGTGTACAGATTCCTGAGCCTATCGGGCTCTGTCACATCTACACTTGAAACTGTGTATGGAGTCAGCCTCAACCACATCACCCCCTAATGCATTCCATTTGTCAACCACTCTGACACTAAAAAAGTTCTTTCTAATATCTCTGTGGCTCATTTGGGCACTCAGTTTCCACCTGTGTCCCCTTGTGCGTGTTCCCCTTGTGTTAAATAGACTGTCTTTATCTACCCTATTAATCCCCTTCAGAATCTTGAATGTGGTGATCATGTCCCCCCTAACTCTTCTGTCTTCCAGCGAAGTGAGGTTTAATTCCCGTAGTCTCTCCTCGTAGCTCATACCTGTCAGCTCGGGTACTAGTCTGGTGGCAAACCTTTGAACCTTTTCCAGTTTAGTCTTATCCTTGACTAGATATGGACTCCATGCTGGGGCTGCATACTCCAGGATTGGCCTGACATATGTGGTATACAAAGTTCTGAATGATTCTTTACACAAGTTTCTGAATGCCGTTCGTATGTTGGCCAGCCTGGCATATGCCGCTGATGTTATCCGCTTGATATGTGCTGCAGGAGACAGGTCTGGCGTGATATCAACCTCCAAGTCTTTTTCCTTCTATGACTCCTGAAGAATTTCCTCTCCCAGATGATACCTTGTATCTGGCCTCCTGCTCCCTACACCTATCTTCATTACATTACATTTGGTTGGGTTAAACTCTAACAACCATTTGTTCGACCATTCCTTCAGCTTGTCTAGGTCTTCTTGAAGCCTCAAACAGTCATCTTCTGTTTTAATCCTTCTCATAATTTTAGCATCGTCCGCAAACATTGAGAGAAATGAATCGATACCCTCCGGGAGATCATTTACATATATCAGAAACAAGATAGGACCGAGTACAGAGCCCTGTGGGACTCCACTGGTGACTTCACGCCAATCGGGGTCTCATCCCTCACCGTAACTCTCTGCTTCCTATTGCTTAGATACTCCCTTATCCACTGGAGCACCTTACCAGCTACACCTGCCTGTCTCTCCAGCTTATGTACCAGCCTCTTATGCGGTACTGTGTCAAAGGCTTTCCGACAATCCAAGAAAATGCAGTCCGCCCAGCCCTCTCTTTCTTGCTTAATCTGTGTCACCTGATCGTAGAATTCTATCAAGCCTGTAAGGCAAGATTTACCCTCCCTGAATCCATGTTGGCGATTTGTCACGAAGTCCCTTCTCTCCAGATGTGTTACCAGGTATTTTCTCACGATCTTCTCCATCACCTTGCATGGTATACAAGTCAAGGACACTGGCCTGTAGTTCAGTGCCTCTTGTCTGTCGCCCTTTTTGTATATTGGGACCACATTCGCCGTCTTCCATATTTCTGGTAGGTCTCCCGTCTCTAGTGACTTACTATACACTATGGAGAGTAGCAAGCAAAGTGCCTCTGCACACTCTTTCAGTACCCATGGTGAGATCCCATCTGGACCAACAGCCTTTCTAACATCCAGATCCAGCAGGTGTCTCTTGACCTCCTCTCTCGTAATTTCGAACTCCTCCAAGGCCGCCTGGTTTACCTCCCTTTCTCCTAGCACAGTGACCTCACCCTGTTCTATTGTGAAGACCTCCTGGAACCTCTTGTTGAGTTCCTCACACACCTCTCTGTCATTCTCTGTATACCTGTCCTCGCCTGTTCTAAGTTTCAATGCCTGTTCTTTCACTGTTGTTTTCCTTCTGCTATGACTGTGGAGTAGCTTTGGTTCGGTCTTGGCTTTGTTTGCTATATCATTTTCAAAATTTTTCTCTGCTTCTCTTCTCACTCTGACGTACTCATTCCTGGTTCTCTGGTATCTCTCTCTGCTTTCTGGTGTTCTGTTATTCCGGAAGTTCCTCCACGCCTTTTTGTTCAGTTTCTTCGCTTCCATACATGCCCTATTATACCATGGATTCTTCTGTTGCTTCTCGGATTTTTCCCTTTGGGCCGGGATGAACCTGTTTACTGCCTTCTGACACTTTTGGGTAACATAGTCCATCATACCCTGTACAGACTTGTCTCTGAGGTTTGTGTCCCAAGGTATTTCAATTACGAAACTTCTCATCTGTTCAAAATTCCCCTTTCGGTATGCCAGCCTTTTGATTCCTAGTTCTTTTTTGGGGGAGATAAGTCCTAGCTCTACCAGGTACTCAAAGTTCAATACACTGTGGTCACTCATTCCCAAAGGCGCTTCCATCTTAACTTCCCTTATATCCCATTCATTTAGGGTAAATATCAAATCAAGCATTGCTGGTTCATCTTCTCCTCTCATTCTTGTTGGTTCTTTGGTGTGCTGGCTTAGAAAGTTTCTTGTTGCCACGTCCAGCAGCTTAGCTCTCCATGTTTCTGGTCCTCCATGCGGGTCTCTGTTCTTCCAATCTATCTTCCCATGGTTGAAGTCTCCCATAATTAGTAGTCCATATCCATTCCTGCTAGCAACAGAAGCTGCTCTTTCTATTATGTTAATGGTGGCCATGTTGTTTCTTCATATTCCTGTCTAGGTCTTCTGTCATTTGGTGGTGGATTATATATGACTGCGACTATAATTTTTTTCCCTCCATTTGTTACAGTACCTGCTATGTAGTCCCTGAAACCTTCACAGCCCTGAATATCCATCTCCTCAAAATCCCAGCCTTTTCTTACCAGCAGAGCTACACCACCCCCACCTCTTTCTTCCCTCTCTTTCCTCATAACATAATAGTCCTGTGGGAACACTGCATTTGTTATCGTTTTCGTGATCTTTGTTTCTGTGAGGGCTATTATGTCTGGGTTTTCCTCTAGTACCAGTTCTCCAAGCTGGTACCCACAGCAACCACTGATCTGTTCCTTTCCAGCAGTTGGCTAGTGGAGCGTGCCGCCTCCTGCGAGGTGGCTGCTTTCATGGCCACCTCCATCACTGCAGTCATTACTTCAGAGTTATTTTTTTTTAGTATTTCCGCAAATGTTGCTTTTATTGTGGCATTCTCATCCAGAAAACTATTACCACCTTCTCCCTGGGTGGTTTTCTGATTCTCAGCCTCGATACCATTCTCTTTGAAGGCTCTAATCTCCTCCTTTGCTGCTGTCAGCTCTCTTTTCAGGTTGCTTATTTCGTTCTTCATTTCCTGCATCATTTCTTGCATCTCACTCTTGATGTCCTCCAGAAACTGGGCGAACATTTCCTTCATCTCGTCACCTTGGCTCTTTCCTGTTCCCCTGGGACCTCTGGCTGCCATGTTTGACCCTGTTGGGATGGGGGAGGGAGAGAGAGAGAGAGAGAGAGAGGAAGAGAGAGAGAAAGAGAGAGAGAGAAAGGGAGTGATAAAGGGAGAGATAAATGGGTGGGTGGGGGGGGGATCCGACCCTTCCACTGAAGTGAGAAGAAAGTAGAAAAGGAGGGGGGGGGGGAGGAGATGGAGAGAGAGGCGGGAGGGAGAGAGAGGAGAGGGAGAGAGTGGGTGGTAAGGGAGAGAGCGGGTGAGGGAGAGAGCGGGTGAGGGAGAGAGCGGGTGAGGGAGAGAGGGGGGGAGGTGTGTGTGTGTGTGTGGGCAGAGAGGGAGGGGGAAGGAAAGAGAGGGAGGGAGAGGGGGAGGGAGGGGGAAGGAAAGAGAGGGAGGGAGAGGGGGAGGGAGGGAGAGAGAGAGAGAGAGAGAGAGAGAGAGAGAGAGAGAGAGAGAGAGAGAGAGAGAGAGAGAGAGAGAGAGAGAGAGAGAGAGAGAGAGAGAGCAGGAGAGAGATAGTGGGAGTGAGAGAGAGGGAGTGGGAGAGAGGGAGAGTGGGGAGGGGAAGAGTGTGTGTATGGGCGATGCGGGGGACTGGGGGTGGGGGGGGGGCGGAGATGGCGACTAAGTCAGGTCAGGTCAGATGGTGGGGTCAAGAGGGGGGGGGGATAGTAAGGTCCTATTGCAGGTGTTAATGCCTTTTCCCCCGACTGAACAATTGTGTGTGTGTGTGTGTGTGCACGTGTGTGTGTGTCTGTTTTAGCGTGTGCACACTTGTGTGCGTGGATACGTACGTGGGCAGGCGTGCTTGTATGTGTCAAGATATCCCTTATGCGTTACCTCTGCCTAAATGAGCCACTCTGAGATTTTTAAATATATATGATATCCTGAACGAGAAATTGATAATCTTTTACCTCGATCTGTACACCTGATTAATTGACCAGAGAGGGGGGTACATACCAGTTTGCCTCCCGCTCACACAACCAGATGAGTAAGGGCAGGGCGATGTATGATGACGATGGTTATCCTTCGTTGTCTCCCACTAGGTGATTCACTAAGTACTGGTAGATTGATGAGGTCGGTTCTTCTCTGTCTACACAAAGCTCTGGAGTCAATCACTGTATCGTTATGTGACAGTTCACTAATTCACTGTACCACTGATCACAGTCACCACTCACAGCACAATCAGGTAGTTCCACGGCGGGTCGTCCCACCCGGTCAGGTCACACACTTACATGCACCGGTGATGCCCTAGCTCCACTTTCGGTTTCTTCGCCAAATCTTTGCACTATCGCTAGCAATATGACTATGCTATGTTGCACCCTGCAAGCTACACACTGCGAGAGGCCAAATACTATGATCTAGCCTCTATACTCCTTCAATGTTCCGAGAAATTGACGAATTTCCGCGGACCTCACTAATCGCATGTGTCTCCTACCGTCTCCAGCGTGGTGTGATAGTCATACCAGTGTGTAGTGATAACTGTGTAGTGATAATCGTGTGAAGAGATAACAGTGTGTAGTGATAACTATGTGTAGTTGTAACAGTGTGTAGTGATAACAGTGTGTAGTGATAACAGTGTGTAGTGATAAGAGTGTGTAGTGATAAGAGTGTGTAGTGATAAGAGTGTGTAGTGACAGCTGTGTGTAGTGATAACCGTATATAGTGATAACCGTATTTAGTGATAAAAATGTGAAGTGATAACAGTGTGTAGTGATAACCGTGTGAAGTGATAACAGTGTGTGGTGATAACAGTGTGTAGTTATAACCGAGTGAAGTGATAACAGTGTGTGGTGATAAAAATGTAAAGTGATAACAGCGTGAAGTCATAACAGTGTGCAGTGATAACCGTGTGAAGTGATAACCGTGTGAAGTGATAACAGTGTTTAGTGATAACAGTGTGTAGGGATAACAGTGTGTAGTGATAACCGTGCGTAGTGATAACTGTGTAGTGATAACAGTGAATAGTGATAATCGTGTGAAGTGATAACAGTGTGTAGTGATAACAGTGTGTAGTGATAACTGTGTGAAGTGATAACAGTGTGAAGTGATAACAGTGTGTAGTGATAACAGTGTAAAGTGATAACAGCGTGAAGTCATAACAGTGTGCATTGATAACCATGTGAAGTGATAACCGTGTTAAGTGATAAGAGTGTGTAGTGATAACAGTGTGTAATGATAACATTGTTAAGTGATAACAGTGAGTAGTGATAACAGTGTGTAGTGATAACAGTGTGCAGTGATAACCATGTAAAGTGATAACAGTGTGTATAGATAACCGTGTGTAGTGATAGCCGTGTGTAGTGATAACCGTGTGAAGTCATAACAGTGTGTATAGATAACAGTGTGTAGTGATAGCCGTGTGTAGTGATAACCGTGTGAAGTGATAACAGTGTGTGGTGATAACAGTTTAAAGTGATAACAGCGTGAAGTCATAACAGTGTGCAGTGATAACTGTGTGAAGTGATAACCGTGTGAAGTGATAACAGTGTGTAGTGATAAAAGTGTGTAGTGATAACCGTGTGAAGTGATAACCGTGTGAAGTGATAACAGTAAGTAGTGATAACAGTGTGTAGTGATAACAGTGTGTAGTGACAACCGAGTGTAGTGATAACAGTGTGTAGTGATAACAGTGTGTAGTGATAATAGTGTGTAGTGACAAACGTATGTAGTGATAACAGTGTGTAGTGATAACAGTGTGTATAGATAACCGTGTGTAGTGATAGCCGTGTGTAGTGATAACTGTGTGAAGTGATAACAGTGTGTAGTGATAAACGTGTGAGGTGATAACAGTGTTTAGTGATAACCGTATGTAGTGATAACTGTGTAGTGATAACCGTGTGAAGTGATAATGGTTTGTAGGGCTATCCATGTGAAGTGATGTTACGGCCCTCTTGGGTCGCAACAACTGGGTTCTTTCTCTGATGTTAGTAGAGCTTGGGTATCCGGCCCCAAGCTAGTAGTGGCTTTCAAGGGGTGTGCTCCGTAACGCAAGTAAATTAAAGGGGAAGGGATAAAACTGCTCAGAAATAAATATATATTCACCACCAATAAATAAATATATAAACAGTCACA
Source organism: Procambarus clarkii (assembly GCF_040958095.1). NCBI lineage: Eukaryota > Metazoa > Arthropoda > Malacostraca > Decapoda > Cambaridae > Procambarus > Procambarus clarkii. The sequence goes on along the minus strand of NC_091217.1, from coordinate 23,534,163 downwards.
TGCTGTTACTATAACTACACTTTTTTACAATCACTTGTCTTCCTCCGAAGACACTTGATGCTCTGCTTAATGGTGCTTAAGACGAATAGCCCTGGTTCTCTTCTTGTGGCCTCTAGACGAATCCTTAGATTCTCGTAACAAGTCTATCCCGGCCACAGGCCAGCCAAATCACAGTCCCACTGGGTGCACGGTTGTGGAGGCCGTCAACCACAAATCCAGCCTTTAGCTGGCAGGTTCCAATCAGCAACGCTACGTAGGCCACTCCACGACCGATACTAGGGTTGCGAGCCCTAGGCAGGAGCCTCGTGTGATTCCACAGATCACTCTCCTCACCACAACACCCCAGTGGTAAGTCTTCTCCACTAGTCAGCCCCGGGTACGACAATCCCTGGTTTCACCACCTCACAGGCAGGCTAACACAACAGTGTTCATCCGAGGGGGTGACTCACAGCTGCAGCAACAAATGCGTGGAGGTTCTACGGCTGCCTTGGGTAGACTGATCCAACGTTCATTACAGCAGTCCCAGGTCGACTCTGTAATCAGACACGTCATCAGTACCGGTTACACTCTAGGGCATCTCACTTACCGGCTTAGACACAAACGCCCACCTATCCACTCCATAGATGGCGTTGCTGTCTAAGCGTCACCTCACCAGAGGTCAGCAGCGGCTGTGTTATGAGCTGATCAGGACGGGAAACTAGCCCTTGTGGCTGGTATTTCTCGTCCTCACTAGATGGCGTCGTCCATTTGGAGGGGGTTTCGGGAGCTGACCCACAGATGGCGTGTTCGTCACTGCTCCGGGCTCGGACGCTGGACTCGGGTCCGTAACAAGTGATAACAGTGTTAAGTGATAACTGTGTGTAGTGATAAGCATGTGAAGTGATAACAGTGTGTAGTGATAACTGTGTGTAGTGATAACCGAGTGAAGTGATAACGGTTTGAAGGGCTATGCATGTGAAGTGATAACAGTGTGCAGTGATAAGAGTGTGTAGTAATAACAGTGTGTATTGATAAAGGTGTGTAGTGATAGCCATGTGCAGTGATAGCCGTGTGAAGTGCTAACAGTGTGAAGTGATAACAATGTGTAGTGATAACAGTGTGTAGCGATAACCGTGAATAGTGATAACTGTGTGAAGTGATAACAGTGTTAAGTGATAACAGTGTGTAGTGATAACAGTGTGTAGTGATAACCGTGCGTAGTGATAACTGTATAGTGATAACAGTGTGTAGTGATAACAGTGAATAGTGATAATCGTGTGAATTGATAACAGTTTGTAGTGATAACAGTGTGTAGTGATAACAGTGTGTAGTGCTAACAGTGTGTAGTGATAACTGTGTGAAGTGATAACAGTGTGAAGTGATAACAGTGTGTAGTGATAACAGTGTAAAGTGATAACAGCGTGAAGTCATAACAGTGTGCATTGATAACCATGTGAAGTGATAACCGTGTGAAGTGATAACAGTGTGTAGTGATAACAGTGTGTAATGATAACATTGTTAAGTGATAACAGTGAGTAGTGATAACAGTGTGTAGTGATAACAGTGTGTAGTGATAACCATGTAAAGTGATAACAGTGTGTAGTGATAACAGTGTGTAGTGACAACCGAGTGTAGTGATAACAGTGTGTAGTGATAACACTGTGTAGTGATAATAGTGTGTAGTGACAAACGTATGTAGTGATAACAGTGTGTAGTGATATCAGTGTGTATAGATAACCGTGTGTAGTGATATCCGTGTGTAGTGATAACTGTGTGAAGTGATAACAGTGTGTAGTGATAAACGTGTGAGCTGATAACAGTGTTTAGTGATAACCGTATGTAGTGATAACTGTGTAGTGATAACCGTGTGTAGTGATAACCGTGTGAAGTGATAATGGTTTGTAGGGCTATCCGTGTGAAGTGATGTTACGGCCCTCTTGGGTCGCAACTGGCTTCTTTCTCTGATGTTAGTAGAGCTTGGGTATCCGGCCCCAAGCTAGTAGTGGCTTTCAAGGGGTGTGCTCCGTAACGCAAGTAAATTAAAGGGGAAGGGATAAAACTGCTCAGAAATAAATATATATTCACCACCAATAAATAAATATATAAACAGTCACACGCTGTTACTATAACTACACTTATTTACAATCACTTGTCTTCCTCCGAAGACACTTGATGCTCTGCTTAACGGTGCTTAAGACGAATAGCCCTGGTTCTCTTCTTGTGGCCTCTAGACGAATCCTTAGATTCTCGTAACGAGTCTATCCCGGCCATAGGCCAGCCAAATCACAGTCCCACTGGGTGCACGGTCGTGGAGGCCGTCAACCACAAATCCAGCCTTTAGCTGGCAGGTTCCAATCAGCAACGCTACTTAGGCCACTCCACGACCGATACTAGGGTTGCGAGCCCTAGGCAGGAGCCTCGTGTGATTCCACAGATCACTCTCCTCACCACAACACCCCAGTGGCTAGTCTTCTCCACTAGTCAGCCCCGGGTACGACAATCCCTGGTTTTGCCACCTCACAGGCAGGCTAACACAACAGTGTTCATCCGAGGGGGTGACTCACAGCTGCAGCAACAAATACGTTGAGGTTCTACGGGTGCCTTGGGTAGACTGATCCAACGTTCATTACAGCAGTCCCAGGTCGACTCTGTAATCAGACACGTCATCAGTACCGGTTACACTCTAGGGCATCTCACTTACCGGCTTAGACACAAACGCCCACCTATCCACTCCATAGATGGCGTTGCTGTCTAAGCGTCAGCTCACCAGAGGTCAGCAGCGGCTGTGTTATGAGCTGATCAGGACGGGAAACTAGCCCTTGTGGCTGGTATTTCTCGTCCTCACTAGATGGCGTCGTCCATTTGGAGGGGGTTTCGGAAGCTGACCCACAGATGGCGTGGTCGTCACTGCTCCGGGCTCGGACGCTGGACTCGGGTCCGTAACAAGTGATAAGAGTGTGAAGCGATAACAGTGTGTAGTGATAAGCATGTGAAGTGATAACAGTGTGTAGTGATAACCGTATGTAGTGATAACCGTGTGTAGTGATAACCGAGTGAAGTGATAACGGTTTGAAGGGCTATGCGTGTGAAGTGATAACAGTGTGCAGTGATAACAGTGTGTAGTAATAACAGTGTGTATTGATAAAGGTGTGTAGTGATAGCCGTGTGCAGTGATAGCCGTGTGAAGTGATAACAGTGTGAAGTGATAACAATGTGTAGTGATAACAGTGTGTAGTGATAACCGTGTATAGTGATAACTGTGTGAAGTGATAACAGTGTTAAGTGATAACAGTGTGTAGTGATAACAGTGTGTAGTGATAACAGTGTACAGTGATAACAGTGTGTAGAGATAACAGTGTGAAATGGTAACAGTGTGAATTGATAACAGTGTGTAGTGATAACCGTGTGAAGTGGTAACCGTGTGAAGTGATAACAGTGTGAAGAGATAACAGTGTGTAGTGATAACAGTGTATAGTCAAAACAGTGTGTAGTGATAGCCATGTGTAGTGATAGCCATGTGAAGTGATATCAGTATGAAGTGATAACAGTGTGTAGTGATAACCGTGTGAAGTGATAAGAGAGTGTGGTGATAACAGTGTAAAGTGATAGCAGTGTGAAGTCATAACAGTGTGTAGGGATAACCGTGTGAAGTGATAACCGTGTGAAGTGATAACAGTGTGTAGTGATAACAGTATGAAGTGATAACAGTGAGTAGTGATAACAGAGTGTAGTGATAACAGTGTGTAGTGATAACCGTGTGTAGTGATAACAGTGTGTAGTGATAACAATGTGTAGTGATAATAGTGTGTAGGGATAAACGTATGTAGTGATAACAGTGTGTAGTGTTAACAGTGTGTAGTGATAACAGTGTGTAGTTATAACCGTGTGTAGTGTAACAGAGTGAAGTAAAACAGTGTTTTGTGATAACAGTGTGTAGTGATAACCGTGTGTTTAATAGTTGTGTTTAATAGTTGTATTTTTGCGGGGGTTGAGCTTTGCTCTTTCGGCCCGCCTCTCAACTGTCAATCAACTGTTTACTAACTACTTTTTTTTTTCCATACACCACACACACACACACACACCCCCAGGAAGCAGCCCGTGACAGCTGACTAACTCCCAGGTACCTATTTACTGATAGGTAACAGGGGCACTTAAGGTGAAAGAAACTTTGCCCATTTGTTTCTGCCTCGTGCGGGAATGGAACCCGCGCCACAGAATTACGAATCCTGCGCGCTATCCACCAGGCTACGAGGCCCCCTACGTGTGAAGTGATAACAGTGTAGTGATAACAGTGTGTAGTGATAACCGTGTAAAATGATAGCAGTGTGTAGTAATACGAGTGTGTAGTGATAGCATAGTGTAGTGATAACCGTGTGAAGTGATATCAGTGTGTAGTGATAAGCGTGTGTGGTGATAACAGTGTGTAGTGATAGCATTGTGTAGTGATATAAGTGTGAAGTGGTAACAGTGTGTAGTGATAACAGTGTGTAGTAATAACAGTGTATAGTGATAACCGTGTGAAGTGATAACAGTGTGTATAGATAACCGTGTGTAGTGATAGCTGTGTGTATTGATAACCGTGTCAAGTGATAACCGTGTGAAGTGATAACAGTGTGTAGTGATAACTGTGTGCAGTGATAACAGTGTGAAGTGATAACAGTGAGTAGTGATAACAGTGTGTGGTGATAACAGTGTAAAGTGATAACAGCGTGAAGTCATACCAGTGTGCAGTGATAACCGTGTGAAGTGATAACCGGGTTAAGTGATACCGTGTGTAGTGATAACTGTGTGCAGTGATAACAGTGTGAAGTGATAACAGTGAGTAGTGATAACAGTGTGTGGTGATAACAGTGTAAAGTGATAACAGTGTAAAGTGATAAAAGCGTGAAGTCATAACAGTGTGCAGTGATAACCGTGTGGAGTGATAACCGTGTGAAGTAATAACAGTGTGTAGTGATAATAGTATGTAGTGATAACTGTGTGAAGTGATAACAGTGTGTATAGATAACCGTGTGTAGTGATAGCCGTGTGTAGTGATAACCGTGTGAAGTGTTAACAGTGTGTAGTGATAACCGTGTGAAATGATAACGGTTTGAAGGGCTATCCGTGTGAAGTGATAACAGTGTGCAGTGATAACAGAGTGTAGTGATAACAGTGTGTAGTGATAACCGTGTGTAGTGATATCAGTGTGTATCTATAACAGTGTGTAGTGATAGCCGTGCGCAGTGATAGCCGTGTGAATTGATAACAGTGTGAAGAGACAACAGTGTGTAGTGTTAACAGTGTGTAGTGATAACCGTATGCAGTGATAACCGTGAGTAGTGATAACCGTGTGAGGTGATAACAGTGTTAAGTGATAACAGTGTGCAGTGATAACAGTGTGCAGTGATAACAGTGTGAAGTGATAACAGTATGTAGTGATAACAGTGTGAAGTGATAACAGTGTGAATTGATAACAGTGTGTAGTGATAACCGTGTGAACTGATAACCGTGTGAAGTGAAAACAGTGTAAAGTGATAAAAGTGTGAAGTGATAACAGTGTGTAGTCATAATAGTGTGTAGTGATAGCTGTGTTTAGTGATAGCCGTGTGAAGTGATATCAGTGTGAAGTGATAACAGTGTGTAGTGATAACCGTGTGAAGTTAAAACAGTGTGTGGTGATAACAGTGTAAAGTGATGACAGAGTGAAGTCATAACAGTGTGTAGTGTTAACTGAGTGAAGTGATAACCGTGTGAAGTGATAACAGTGTGTAGTGATAACAGTGTGTAGTGATAACAGTATGAAGTGATAACAGTGAGTAGTGATAACAGTCTGTAGTGATAACAGTGTGTAGTGATAACCGTATGAAGTGATAAGAGTGTGTAGTAATAACAGTGTGTAGTGATAACAGTGTGTAGTGATAACCGTGTGTAGTGTAACCATGTGAAGTAATAACAGTGTTTTGTGATAACAGTGTGTAGTGATAACCGTGTGAAGTGATAACAGTGTAGTGATAACAGTGTGTAGTGATAACAGTGTGAAGTGATAACAGTGTGTAGTGATAACAGTGTGTAGTGTTAACAGTGTGTAGTGATAACCGTGTGAAGTGATAACAGTGTGTACAGATTACCGTGTGTAGTGATAACAGTCTGTAGTGATAACTGTGTCAAATGAAAAAGGTCTGTAGTAATAACAGCGTGTAGTGATAACAGTGTGTAGTGATAACAGTGTGTAGTGATAACAGTGTGTAGTTGTAACCGTGTGTTGTGTAACCGTGTGAAGTAAAAACAGTGTTTTGTGATAACAGTGTGAAGTGATAACAGTGTGAAGTGATATCAGGGTGTAGCGATAAGCGTGTGTGGTGATGTTACGGCCCTCTCGGGACGCAACGGGGTTCTTACTCTGATGTTGTTAGAGGAAGATATAATGTATCCGTTCCCAGTAGGGAAAGAAAGTTAAGAACTTAATATTATACTTATCACCATCACCAATTATAATATATAGAATAAAAGTGCACAGGGGGAGGGGTATTAACACTTTACAAGGGGATTAATCCTCAATCGATGTCTTCTGCTGAAGACGCTGGTGCCATAACTCTCGGTGCCGAGTCCTTGGTGCTTTCTTCGTGGCCACACAACGAAGTATCCAAAGAAGTTGAGCCTACCCTGGCCACAGGTCAGCCAAAACACACGTCCACTGGGGGCACCGCCGTGGAGGCCGTCAACCACACGTCCAGCTGGTCTGCTGGCAGGTTCTGAGCCAACAAGGCTGGTACGGCCAATCCACGAACGATAAAAGGGGAACGCCCTAGACAGGAGCCTCGTGTGACACCACAAGTCACTCTCCTGTCTTCAGTACCTCAGTGGATGATCGTCTCCAACAGTCGGTCCCGGGTAAATCCTTTTACTGCCACTCCACTGGCAGGCTAACACACCACAGTGTTCTTCCGGGGGGACGACGTCACAACAGCTGCAGCAAAGTTCAAGGTATGGAGACTGGCTGCCTCGGGTAGACTGACTCACCCTCCATCACAGCAGTCCCAGGTCGACTCTGTAAGCAGACACGTCATCAATAACTGGGACACTAAAACACCTCACTTACGGGCTCGGGCACAAACACCTGACGTATCCAGTCCATAGATGGCGCTGTCGTCGGAGCACCACCTCACCAGAGGTCAGGAGCGGCTGTGTTGTGAGCTGCACAGGACTGGAAACTGGCCCTCGTGGCTGGTACACCTTGTCCTCACCAGGTGTCGTCGTCCCTTTGGCGGGGGTTTCGGGAGCTGACCCACAGATGGCGTGGTTGTTACTGCTCCGTGCTCGGACGCTGGATCCGGGTTCGTAACACCTCCCCACCAAAAAGAATTTGGTTTGGGGTTCTATAAAAAGAAACACAAACCAAATTAGCACGGTGACACAACTCCAAATGGACTTACTTATACTATGAACTGGAGTGATGAGGCTGTCTCGTCCACAGAACTGTACTACTGGACAATTCCGGCACAACGGGAACTTGCAGATGTAAGGCAAGGTCCTGCCTGGTGTAATCTTCCACGTCTCCACTGCGATGGCAAACAGGGGCATCATCTCACACCTCTCGAGTAAGGATTGGTTTCGACACGATCTGGGGTGACTCGACACTTGCCTGTGTCGTGGCACCGGTGATGGCTGGTCCTAGACGGTATTTCTAGTACCGGTCCGGTGGTCCTTCAGGGAGACGGGCACCTGGAATACAGGGGTCTGATAATTCAGAGTGATAGCGACAATGGGCAAGTCGGTACTTACTATACACTCCTCTACTAGGCCCACACCTAGTTATAATAATAATAATCTTTATTTAGGTAAGGTACATACATAAAGAGATTTACAAAGTTTGTTGGCTTTATAGATAGAGCTAGTACATACAATGCCTAAAGCCACTATTACGCAAAGCGTTTCGGGCAGGAGTTCCAACGGGGCTGTTCGTACGTCGCAGATGGCATTCGCTCTGCCACCGTCAGGTCGACCAACGTTCCGTATAACGCTGTTTTGAGGCTCAGCTATCACGCGGGGGGTGTCAACCTGCCGGAAACAGTCACTCATATTATCATATGTCGTACCTCCTGTATCAACCATCACCTTCCAGGTCCCTTCTTCAACTGCAACACTTGCAGTGCAAATCTCTAATCCCTGGGACCTCTTCACGATGTTCATGGGAGCCATCATCCTTCGGGTCGTCCACTGATCCTTACTGAGAACACAGAGAACACATACGAGAATCAAACAAAATACCGATAGGAAACATTTGGTAAGCCGAGGGATAAGTTTCCTGAGCCTGTCATGTCCATAGCCGGCAACATCCACTAGCCTGGCTTGGACCGAAGGGGGCACTAGACCTTTTGAACACACCTCACATACCTCTGACGTCTGGGGAATCTCTGGCGGGTTCAATACACGCTGTAACTTGCCATACCGCAAGCACACATCCGCCTTTGCTCCAGACTCGTTGGTATCCGTGGGTGCCCGCACACAAGGCCTCTCTTCTAGCTCAGGTACTTCTGCCAAGGAAGTACAAGGTACTTCATGTTCCTTGTCGAGAGAAGAATCAGGAGACACTGCTAGAACGTTCTCAATCTGTAGGCGAGAGGACAAATTAAACATAGTTATATCCGGGTCTGTCTTTACCTGGACATTACCATTGCCTGTAGACACCTCTGACTGTACTGTTCTGGCTAACTCGTCCGCTATCTTGGGATGATTGGTGCTCCAATCGGTCACCAAGTCGTTGGCTAGTACCACGTCAATCCCAGCCACAGGGAGGGTATCGACTACTGCCAACGCACACGTGCCGCTGAAATAAGGCGAGTCGAGATGTACTGGCACTAAGGGGGCGATATACTGCGTTCTCGGAAACCCAACCAGGACAACCTGTTGTCTCCCGTCCACACTTACTCCCTCGGGTAACGAGCTCTTCACGATCAGGGACTGGGCTGCTCCACTATCTCTGAGCACTACAACTGACGTACCAGTATGATCACTCGATACATACCCGCCTGAAGTGTGAGGGGAAAACAAACTTGATCCTTCCTGTGTCGTCGTCGACTGGCTTCCTGCTGGTGGTGTAACACAGCTCATCATCATCACCTCCCTACGTGCGCTGCCACCTCTTCTGCCTCGGCACCTAGCAGCTACATGCCCTTTCTGCCCACAAGTCCAGCACACCATATTCCTCCTTGGGCTCCGGTGTTTCGGACTGCTAGGACTTGTTCTTCGAGGGCTACTTGGGGGCGTCTTCTTAGCACTTTGTGGGACGGGTCTTTCCTCTTCATCATGAGGTCTGTCGAACCGGCGCTGGTAATTCCTCGGGACGTACTTAGCAGACGGATTATGAGTCAGGATATACTCTTCAGCCATGGTGGCTGCCGCACTCAAGGTCTCTACCTGCTGTTCCTCTAGGTACGTCTTCAGGTCTCCAGACAAACAATCCTTGAAGTCCTCGAGCAGAATCAGCTGCTCGAGGTCTTCCTTGGTCTCCACCTTCCGAGAGGCACACCATTCTTGAAAAAGTCGCTCCTTGATTGTGGCGAATTCGGTGAAAGTGTGCTCTGAGGTCTTCTTCAGGTTTTGGAACTTCTGCCTGTACGCCTCAGGTACCAATTGGTACGCCATGAGCACAACTTTCTTCACCATATCGTAATCGCCGGAGTCGTCAAGGGATAACGTAGAGTAGGCGATTTGGGCCTTCCCAGTCAAGACTGACTGTATCATGATGGCCCAATTCTCCCTTGGCCTCTCCAAAGAGGCAGCGACTTTCTCGAAGGCTGCGAAGAACTTCGAAACTTCTCTCTCGTTGAATTTGGGGACCATTTTGATGTTCCTTACCGGATCGAAACCGCTGGTGTCCGTTGTTAGCCTCCGACCACGGCCTAACCGTAATACTTCTAGTTCATGTTGTCTCTGTCTTTCTTTTTCTTCTCTCTCTCGCTGTTTCTCTTCTCTTTCTCGTTCTTCTCTTTCTCATTTCTCTTCTCTTTCTCGTTCTTCTCTTTCTCGTTTCTCTTCTCTTTCTCGTTCTTCTCTTTCTCGTTTTTCTTCTCTTTCTCGTTCTTCTCTTCTTTCTTCTCTTTCTCTCTCTTCTCTCTCTCGTTTCTCTTCTCTTTCTAATTCTAAACGCCTCATCGCCAATTCTTTTTCTTTCATCTCCATTTCTTTATTTTTCATTTCCACTTCTTTATCTTTTAATTCTCGTTCTAATTCTAACTTCTTCCACTCTATCTCACGAGTGATCTCTAGGGCACGCATTTTGCCTGTTAGGAAGCTGATATTAAGCTCACCTGTATCACTGTCAACGTCACTGCCCTTATCGTCCTTTTCTGTGGAAGCTATTTCCTCACCTTCCCTTGTACTAGGAGTCTCGCCTTCCTGTTTCTCTTCTGCCTTCAGGTGCCGGTGAACCTTGGACAAGATCTCCACACGGGAATCACTGGCACGGATCTTGATCTCCAGGTAGGCGCTCACTAGTACAAGTTCCGGTTTGCTCAGATACTTTAATCTGGCAAGACAGTCCACTCTGTTCAGAAAAGCCTGAACATCGTCCAGATCATCGATGGTAGCTTTTTCTGCCATTGTCACCGATGGAATACTCCACTAGCACTTAACACACCGCTTACACGTTAGCACTTAACGCACCGAGCACTGTTCTACGTCAATATGGCACTTTATCGCACCAAACACTGCACTTGCCAATATTGCACGTAATCACTTCGGCCACCGCACTACCCAATATTGCACTGAATCCAAGCGAACACTTCGCTCTACAGTATTGCACTAAATCACTGAGCACCGCACTACTCAATATTGCACTTAATCGCTTAATCACAGCGAGCACCGCACTGCACAATATCGCACTTAGTCACTCTTGAGCACCGCACAGGACGTATAACGTCACAATCGTCTCACACAGGGGGAATTATATACAGGGATTACGCCACTTCACCACCCCTGTCAAACATACTTAACAAGGGGACGGATCCCGCTGGGGATGCCAAATATGTTACGGCCCTCTCGGGACGCAACGGGGTTCTTACTCTGATGTTGTTAGAGGAAGATATAATGTATCCGTTCCCAAGCCAGTAGTGGCTATCAAGGGATGAGATCCGTGACGCAAGTAACTTAAAGGGAGTAGGGAAAGAAAGTTAAGAACTTAATATTATACTTATCACCATCACCAATTATAATATATAGAATAAAAGTGCACAGGGGTAGGGGTATTAACACTTTACAAGGGGATTAATCCTCAATCGATGTCTTCTGCTGAAGACGCTGGTGCCATAACTCTCGGTGCCGAGTCCTTGGTGCTTTCTTCGTGGCCACACAACGAAGTATCCAAAGAAGTTGAGCCTACCCTGGCCACAGGTCAGCCAAAACACAAGTCCACTGGGGGCACCGCCGTGGAGGCCGTCAACCACACGTCCAGCTGGTCTGCTGGCAGGTTCTGAGCCAACAAGGCTGGTACGGCCAATCCACGAACGATAAAAGGGGAACGCCCTAGACAGGAGCCTCGTGTGACACCACAAGTCACTCTCCTGTCTTCAGTACCCCAGTGGATGATCGTCTCCAACAGTCGGTCCCGGGTAAATCCTTTTACTGCCACTCCACTGGCAGGCTAACACACCACAGTGTTCTTCCGGGGGGACGACGTCACAACAGCTGCAGCAAAGTTCAAGGTATGGAGACTGGCGGCCTCGGGTAGACTGACTCACCCTCCATCACAGCAGTCCCAGGTCGACTCTGTAAGCAGACACGTCATCAATAACTGGGACACTAAAACACCTCACTTACGGGCTCGGGCACAAACACCTGACGTATCCAGTCCATAGATGGCGCTGTCGTCGGAGCACCACCTCACCAGAGGTCAGGAGCGGCTGTGTTGTGAGCTGCACAGGACTGGAAACTGGCCCTCGTGGCTGGTACACGTTGTCCTCACCAGGTGTCGTCGTCCCTTTGGCGGGGGTTTCGGGAGCTGACCCACAGACGGCGTGGTTGTTACTGCTCCGTGCTCGGACGCTGGATCCGGGTTTGTAACAGGTGATAACAGTGTGTAGTGATAACATTGTGTAGTGATATCAGTGTGAAGTGATAACGGTGTGTAGTGATAATAGTTTGTAGTAATAACAGTGTGTAGTGATAACCGTGTGAAGTGATAACAGTGTGTATAGATAACCGTGTTTAGTGATAGCTGTGTGTATTGATAACCGTGTCAAGTTATAACCGTGTGAAGTGATAACAGTGTGTAGTGATAACTGTGTGCAGTGATAACTGTGTGCAGTGATAACAGTGTGAAGTGATAACAGTGAGTAGTGATAACAGTGTGTAGTGATAACAGTGTGTAGTAATAACCGTGTGAAGTGATAACAGTGTGTAGTGATAACAGTATGTAGTGATAACAGTGTGTAGTGATAACCGTGTGAAGTGGTAACAGTGTCTAGTGATAACAGTATGTAGTGATAACCGTGTGAAGTTATAACAGTGTGTGGTGATAACAGTGTAAAGTGATAACAGCGTGAAGTCATAACAGTGTGCAGTGATAACCGTGTGAAGTGATAACCGTGTGAAGTGATAACAGTGTGTAGTGGTAACAGTGTGTAATTATAACAGTGTGAAGTGATAACAGGAAGTAGTGATAACAGTGTGTAGTGATAACCATGTAAAGTGATAACAGTGTGTATAGATAACCGTGTGTAGTGAGAACTGTGTGAAGTGATAACGGTTTGTAGGGCTATCCGTGTGAAGTGATAACAGTGTGCAGTGATAAGAGTGTGTAGTGATAAGCATGTGAAGTGATAAAAGTATGTAGTGATAACCGTATGTAGTGATAACTTTGTGTAGTGATAAGCGAGTGAAGTCATAACGGTTTGAAGGGCTATGCATGTGAAGTGATAAAAGTGTGCAGTGATAACAGTGTGTAGTGATAACAGTGTGTATTGATAAAGGTGTGTAGTGATAGCCGTGTGCAGTGACAGCCGTGTGAAGTGATAACAGCGTGAAGTGATAACAGTGTGTAGTGATAACAGTGTGTAGTGATAACAGTGTACAGCGATAACAGTGTTTAGTGATAACTGTGTGAAATGGTAACAGTGTGAATTGATAACAGTGTGTAGTGATAACCGTGTGAAGTGGAAACCGTGTGAAGTGATAACAGTGTGAAGAGATAACAGTGTGTAGTGATAACAGTGTGTAGTCATAACAGTGTGTAGTGATAACCGTGTGTAGTGATAGCCGTGTGAATTGATATCAGTATGAAGTGATAACAGTGTGTAGTGATAACCGTGTGAAGTGATAAGAGTGTGTTGTGATAACAGTGTAAAGTGATAACAGTGTAAAGTCATAACAGTGTGTAGGGATAACCGAGTGAAGTGATAACCGTGTGAAGTAATAACAGTGTGCAGTGATAACAGTATGAAGTGATAACAGTGAGTAGTGATAACAGTGTGTAGTGATAACAGTGTGTAGTGATAACCGTGTATAGTGATAACTGTGTGAAGTGATAACAGTGTTAAGTGATAACAGTGTGTAGTGATAACAGTGTGTAGTGATAACAGTGTACAGTGATAACAGTGTGTAGTGATAACAGTGTACAGTGATAACAGTGTGTAGTGATAACAGTGTGAAATGGTAACAGTGTGAATTGATAACAGTGTGTAGTGATAACCGTGTGAAGTGGTAACCGTGTGAAGTGATAACAGTGTGAAGAGATAACAGTGTGTAGTGATAACAGTGTATAGTCAAAACAGTGTGTAGTGATAGCCATGTGTAGTGATAGCCATGTGAAGTGATATCAGTATGAAGTGATAACAGTGTGTAGTGATAACCGTGTGAAGTGATAAGAGTGTGTGGTGATAACAGTGTAAAGTGATAACAGTGTGAAGTCATAACAGTGTGTAGCGATAACCGTGTGAAGTGATAACCGTGTGAAGTGATAACAGTGTGTAGTGATAACAGTATGAAGTGATAACAGTGAGTAGTGATAACAGAGTGTAGTGATAACAGTGTGTAGTGATAACCGTGTGTAGTGATAACAGTGTGTAGTGATAACAATGTGTAGTGATAATAGTGTGTAGGGATAAACGTATGTAGTGATAACAGTGTGTAGTGATAACAGTGTGTAGTGATAACAGTGTGTAGTTATAACCGTGTGTAGTGTAACAGAGTGAAGTAAAACAGTGTTTTGTGATAACAGTGTGTAGTGATAACCGTGTGTTTAATAGTTGTGTTAAATAGTTGTATTTTTGCGGGGGTTGAGCTTTGCTCTTTCGGCCCGCCTCTCAACTGTCAATCAACTGTTTACTAACTACTTTTTTTTCCATACACCACACACACACACACACACCCCAGGAAGCAGCCCGTGACAGCTGACTAACTCCCAGGTACCTATTTACTGATAGGTAACAGGGGCACTTAAGGTGAAAGAAACTTTGCCCATTTGTTTCTGCCTCGTGCGGGAATGGAACCCGCGCCACAGAATTACGAATCCTGCGCGCTATCCACCAGGCTACGAGGCCCCCTACGTGTGAAGTGATAACAGTGTGTAGTGATAACCGTGTAAAATGATAGCAGTGTGTAGTAATACGAGTGTGTAGTGATAGCATAGTGTAGTGATAACCGTGTGAAGTGATATCAGTGTGTAGTGATAAGCGTGTGTGGTGATAACAGTGTGTAGTGATAGCATTGTGTAGTGATATAAGTGTGAAGTGGTAACAGTGTGTAGTGATAACAGTGTGTAGTAATAACAGTGTATAGTGATAACCGTGTGAAGTGATAACAGTGTGTATAGATAACCGTGTGTAGTGATAGCTGTGTGTATTGATAACCGTGTCAAGTGATAACCGTGTGAAGTGATAACAGTGTGTAGTGATAACTGTGTGCAGTGATAACAGTGTGAAGTGATAACAGTGAGTAGTGATAACAGTGTGTGGTGATAACAGTGTAAAGTGATAACAGCGTGAAGTCATACCAGTGTGCAGTGATAACCGTGTGAAGTGATAACCGGGTTAAGTGATACCGTGTGTAGTGATAACTGTGTGCAGTGATAACAGTGTGAAGTGATAACAGTGAGTAGTGATAACAGTGTGTGGTGATAACAGTGTAAAGTGATAACAGTGTAAAGTGATAAAAGCGTGAAGTCATAACAGTGTGCAGTGATAACCGTGTGGAGTGATAACCGTGTGAAGTAATAACAGTGTGTAGTGATAACAGTGTGTAGTGATAACCGTGTGTAGTGATATCAGTGTGTATCTATAACAGTGTGTAGTGATAGCCGTGTGCAGTGATAGCCGTGTGAATTGATAACAGTGTGAAGAGACAACAGTGTGTAGTGTTAACAGTGTGTAGTGATAACCGTATGCAGTGATAACCGTGAGTAGTGATAACCGTGTGAGGTGATAACAGTGTTAAGTGATAACAGTGTGCAGTGATAACAGTGTGCAGTGATAACAGTGTGAAGTGATAACAGTATGTAGTGATAACAGTGTGAAGTGATAACAGTGTGAATTGATAACAGTGTGTAGTGATAACTGTGTGCAGTGATAACTGTGTGCAGTGATAACAGTGTGAAGTGATAACAGTGAGTAGTGATAACAGTGTGTGTTGATAACAGTGTAAAGTGATAACAGGGTGAAGTCATACCAGTGTGCAGTGATAACCGTGTGAAGTGATAACAGGGTTAAGTGATAACAGTGTGTAGTGATAACTGTGTGCAGTGATAACAGTGTGAAGTGATAACAGTGAGTAGTGATAACAGTGTGTGGTGATAACAGTGTAAAGTGATAAAAGCGTGAAGTAATAACAGTGTGCAGTGATAACCGTGTGAAGTGATAACAGTGTGTAGTGATAATAGTATGTAGTGATAACAGTGTGAAGTGAGAACAGAGAGTTGTGATAACGGTGTGTAGTGATAACAGTGTGTAGTGATAACTGTGTGAAGTGATAACCGTGTGTATAGATAACCGTGTGTAGTGATAGCCGTGTATAGTGATAACCGTGTGAAGTGTTAACAGTGTGTAGTGATAACCGTGTGAAATGATAATGGTTTGAAGGGCTATCCGTGTGAAGAGATAACAGTGTGTAGTGATAACAGTGTGTAGTAATAACCGTATGCAGTGATAACCGTGTGTAGTGATAACCGTGTGAGGTGATAACAGTGTTAAGTGATAACAGTGTGAAGTGATAACAGTGTGTAGTGATAACAGTGTGAAGTGATAACAGTATGTAGTGATAACAGTGTGAAGTGATAACAGTGGGAATTGATAACAGTGTGTAGTGATAACCGTGTGAAGTGATAACCGTGTGAAGTGAAAACAGTGTAAAGTGATAAAAGTGTGTAGTGATAACAGTGTGTAATCATAATAGTGTGTAGTGATAGCCGTGTGTAGTGATAGCCGTGTGAAGTGATAACAGTGTGTAGTGATAACAGTGTATAGTGATAACAGTATGAAGTGATAACAGTGAGTAGTGATAACAGTGTGTAGTGATAACAGCGTGTTTTGATAACCGTGTGAAGTGATAAGAGTGTGTAGTAATAACAGTGTGTAGTGATAACAGTGTGTAGTGATAACCGTGTGCAGTGTAACCATGTGAAGTAATAACAGTGTTTTGTGATAACAGTGTGTAGTGATAACCGTGTGAAGTGATAACAGTGTAGTGATAACAGTGTGTAGTGATAACAGTGTGAAGTGATAACAGTGTGTAGTGATAACAGTGTGTAGTGTTAACAGTCTGTACAGATTACCGTGTGTAGTGATAACAGTCTGTAGTGATAACTGTGTCAAATGAAAAAGGTCTGTAGTAATAACAGCGTGTAGTGATAACAGTGTGTAGTGATAACAGTGTGTAGTGTTAACAGTGTGTTGTTGTAACCGTGTGTTGTGTAACCGTGTGAAGTAAAAACAGTGTTTTGTGATAACAGTGTGTAGTGATAACCGTGTGAAGTGATATCAGTGTGTAGCGATAAGCGTGTGTGGTGATAACAGTGTGTAGTGATAACATTGTGTAGTGATATCAGTGTGAAGTGATAACGGTGTGTAGTGATAATAGTTTGTAGTAATAACAGTGTGTAGTGATAACCGTGTGAAGTGATAACAGTGTGTATAGATAACCGTGTGTATTGATAACCGTCTCAAGTGATAACCGTGTGAAGTGATAACAGTGTATAGTGATAACTGTGTGCAGTGATAACAGTGTGAAGTGATAACAGTGAGTAGTGATAACAGTGTGTGTTGATAACAGTGTAAAGTGATAACAGTGTGAAGTCATACCAGTGTGAAGTCATACCAGTGTGCACTGATAACCGTGTGAAGTGATAACAGGGTTAAGTGATAACAGTGTGTAGTGATAACTGTGTGCAGTGATAACAGTGTGAAGTGATAACAGTGAGTAGTGATAACAGTGTGTGGTGATAACAGTGTAAAGTGATAAAAGCGTGAAGTAATAACAGTGTTCAGGGATAACCGTGTGAAGTGATAACAGTGTGTAGTGATAATAGTATGTAGTGATAACAGTGTGAAGTGAGAACAGAGAGTTGTGATAACGGTGTGAAGTGATAACAGTGTGTAGTGATAACTGTGCGAAGTGATAACAGTGTGTATAGATAACCGTGTGAGGTGATAACAGTGTTAAGTGATAACAGTGTGAAGTGATAACAGTGTATAGTGATAACCGTGTGAAGTGTTAACAGTGTGTAGTGTTAACCGTGTGAAATGATAATGGTTTGAAGGGCTATCCGTGTGAAGAGATAACAGTGTGTAGTGATAACAGTGTGTAGTGATAACCGTATGCAGTGATGACCGTGTGTAGTGATAACCGTGTGAGGTGATAACAGTGTTAAGTGATAACAGTGTGAAGTGATAACAGTGTGTAGTGATAACAGTGTGAAGTGATAACAGTATGTAGTGATAACAGTGTGAAGTGATAACAGTGGGAATTGATAACAGTGTGTAGTGATAACCGTGAGAAGTGATAACCGTGTGAAGTGAAAACAGTGTAAAGTGATAAAAGTGTGTAGTGATAACAGTGTGTAGTCATAATAGTGTGTAGTGATAGCCGTGTGTAGTGATAGCCGTGTAAAGTGATATCAGTGTGAAGTGATAACAGTGTGTAGTGATAACAGTGTGTAGTGATAACAGTATGAAGTGATAACAGTGAGTAGTGATAACAGTGTGTAGTGATAACAGTGTGTTGTGATAACCGTGTGTAGTGATAAGAGTGTGTAGTAATAACAGTGTGTAGTGATAACAGTGTGTAGTGATAACAGTGTGTAGTGATAACAGTGTGTTGTGATAACCGTGTGTAGTGATAAGAGTGTGTAGTAATAACAGTGTGTAGTGATAACAGTGTGTAGTGATAACCGTGTGTAGTGTAACCATGTGAAGTAATAACAGTGTTTTGTGATAACAGTGTGTAGTGATAACTGTGTGAAGTTATAACAGTGTAGTGATAACAGTGTGTAGTAATAACAGTGTGAAGTGATAACAGTGTGTAGTGATAACAGTGTGTAGTGATAACTGTGTGTAGTGATAACCGTGTGAAGTGATAACAGTGTGTACAGATTACCTTGTGTAGTGATAACAGTCTGTAGTAATAACTGTGTCAAATGATGAAGGTCTGTAGTAATAAAAGCGTGTAGTGATAACAGTGTTTAGTGATACCCGTGTGAAGTGATAGCAGTGTGTAGTCATAACCGTGTGTAGTGATAACATTGTGTAGTGATAACCGTGTGGAGTGATAACAGTGTGTACAGATAACTGTGTGTAGTGATAGCCGTGTGTATTGATAACCGTGTGAAGTGATAACCGTGTGAAGTGGTAACAGTGTGTAGTGATAACTGCGTGCAGTGATAACAGTGTGAAGTGATAACAGTGTGTGGTGATAACAGTGTGTGGTGATAACAGTTTAAAGTGATAACAGAGTAGTGATAACAGTGCGTAGTGATAACCGTGTAAAATGATAGCAGTGTGTAGTAATACGAGTGTGTAGTGATAGCATAGTGTAGTGATAACCGTGTGAAGTGATATCAGTTTGTAGTGATAAGCGTGTGTGGTGATAACAGTGTGTAATGATAACATTGTGTAGTGATATCAGAGTGAAGTGATAACGGTGTGTAGTGATAATAGTTTGTAGTAATAACAGTGTGTAGTGATAACCGTGTGAAGTGATAACAGTGTGTATAGATAGCCGTGTGTAGTGATAGCTGTGTGTATTGATAACCGTGTCAAGTGATAACCGTGTGAAGTGATAACAGTGTGTAGTGATAACTGTGTGCAGTGATAACAGTGTGAAGTGATAACAGTGAGTAGTGATAACAGTGTGTGATGATAACAGTGTAAAGTGATAACAGCGTGAAGTCATACCAGTGTGCAGTGATAACCGTGTGAAGTGATAACCGGGTTAAGTGATAACAGTGTGTAGTGATAACTGTGTGCAGTGATAACAGTGTGAAGTGATAACAGTGAGTAGTGATAACAGTGTGTGGTGATAACAGTGTAAAGTGATAAAAGCGTGAAGTAATAACAGTGTGCAGTGATAACCGTGTGAAGTGATAACCGTGTGAAGTAATAACAATGTGTAGTGATAATAGTATGTAGTGATAACAGTGTGAAGTGAGAACAGTGAGTAGTGATAACGGTGTGTAGTGATAACAGTGTGTAGTGATAACTGTTTGAAGTGATAACAGTGTGTATAGATAACCGTGTGTAGTGACAGCCGTGTGTAGTGATAACCGTGTGAAGTGTTAACCGTGTGTAGTGATAACCGTGTGAAATGATAATGGTTTGAAGGGCTATCCGTGTGAAGAGATAACAGTGTGTAGTGATAACAGTGTGTAGTGATAACCGTATGCAGTGATAACCGTGTGTAGTGATAACCGTGTAAGGTGATAACTGTGTTAAGTGATAACAGTGTGCAGTGATAACAGTGTGTAGTGATACCAGTGTGAAGTGATAACAGTATGTAGTGATAACAGTGTGAAGTGATAACAGTGTGAATTGATAACAGTGTGTAGTGATAACCGTGTGAAGTGATAACCGTGTGAAGTGAAAACAGTGTAAAGTGATAAAAGTGTGTAGTGATAACAGTGTGTAGTCATAATAGTGTGTAGTGATAGCCGTGTGTAGTGATAGCTGTGTGAAGTAATATCAGAGTGAAGTGATAACAGTGTGTAGTGATAACCGTGTGAAGTGAAAACAGTGTGTGGTGATAACAGTGTAAAGTGATAACAGTGGGAAGTCATAACAGTGTGTAGTGTTAACTGTGTGAAGTGATAACCGTGTGAAGTGATAACAGTGTGTAGTGATAACAGTGTGTAGTGATAACAGTATGAAGTGATAACAGTGAGTAGTGATAACAGTGTGTAGTGATAACAGTGTGTAGTGATAATCGTGTGTAGTGATAAGAGTGTGTAGTAATAACAGTGTGTAGTAATAACAGTGTGTAGTGATAACATTGTGTTGTGATATCAGTGTGAAGTGAAACGGTGTGTAGTGATAATAGTTTGTAGTAATAACAGTGTGTAGTGATAACCGTGTGAAGTGATAACAGTGTGTATAGATAACCGTGTGTAGTGATAGCTGTGTGTATTGATAACCGTGTCAAGTTATAACCGTGTGAAGTGATAACAGTGTGTAGTGATAACTGTGTGCAGTGATAACAGTGGGAAGTGATAACAGTGCGTAGTGATAACAGTGTGCGGTGATAACAGTGTAAAGTGATAACAGCGTGAAGTCATACCAGTGTGCAGTGATAACCGTGTGAAGTGATAACCGGGTTAAGTGATAACAGTGTGTAGTGATAACTGTGTGCAGTGATAACAGTGTGAAGTGATAACAGTGAGTAGTGATAACAGTGTGTGGTGATAACAGGATAAAGTGATAAAAGCGTGAAGTAATAACAGTGTGCAGTGATAACCGTGTGAAGTGATAACCGTGTGACGTAATAACAGTGTGTAGTGATAATAGTATGTAGTGATAACAGTGTGAAGTGAGAACAGTGAGTAGTGATAACGGTGTGTAGTGATAACAGTGTGTAGTGATAACTGTTTGAAGTGATAACAGTGTGTATAGATAACCGTGTGAAATGATAATGGTTTGTAGGGCTATCCGTGTGAAGACATAACAGTGTGTAGTGATAACAGTGTGTAGTGATAACCGTATGCAGTGATAACCGTGTGTAGTGATAACCGTGTGGGGTGATAACTGTGTTAAGTGATAACAGTGTGAAGTGATAACAGTATGTAGTGATAACAGTGTGAAGTGATAACAGTATGAATTGATAACAGTGTGTAGTGATAACCGTGTGAAGTGATAACCGTGTGAAGTGAAAACAGTGTAAAGTGATAAAAGTGTGTAGTGATAACAGTGTGTAGTCATAATAGTGTGTAGTGATAGCCGTGTGTAGTGATAGCCGTGTGAAGTGATATCAGAGTGAAGTGATAACAGTGTGTAGTGATAACCGTATGAAGTGAAAACAGTGTGTGGTGATAACAGTCTAAAGTGATAACAGTGTGAAGTCATACCAGTGTGTAGCGTTAACTGTGTGAAGTGATAACCGTGTGAAGTGATAACAGTGTGTAGTGATAACAGTGTGTAGTGATAACAGTATGAAGTGATAACAGTGAGTAGTGATAACAGTGTGTAGTGATAACAGTGTGTAGTGATTGTTACAAACCCGGATCCAGCGTCCGAGCACGGAGTAGTAACGACCGCGCCATCTGTTGGCCAGCTCCCGAAACCCACGCCAAACGGACGACGACACCTGGTGAGGACAAGGTGTACCAGCCACAAGGGCCACTTTCCAGTCCTGTGCAGCTCACAACACAGCCGCTCCTGACCCCCGGTGAGGTGGTGCTCTGACGACAGCGCCATCTATGGACTGGATACGTCAGGTGTTTGTGCCCGAGCCCGTAAGTGAGGTGTTTTAGTGTCCCAGTTATTGATGACGTGTCTGCTTACAGAGCCGACCTGGGACTGCTGTGATGGAAGTGGAGTCAGTCTACCCGAGGCAGCCAGTCTCCCTACCTTGAACCTTGCTGCAGCTGTTGTTAAGTCGTCCCCCCGGAAGAACACTGTGGTGTGTTAGCCTGCCAGTGGAGTGGCAGTAAAAGGATTTACCCGGGACCGACTGTTGGAGATGATCATCCACTGGGGTACTGAAGACAGGAGAGTGATTTGTGGTGTCACACGAGGCTCCTGTCTAGGGCGTTCCCCTTTTATCGTTCGTGGAGTGGCCGTACCAGCCTTGTTGGCTCAGAACCTGCCAGCAGACCAGCTGGACGTGTGGTTGACGGCCTCCACGGCGGTGCCCCCAGTGGACATGTGTTTTGGCTGACCTGTGGCCAGGGTAGGCTCAACTTCTTTGGAGAATTCGTTGTGTGGCCACGAAGAAAGCACCAAGGAATCAGCGCCTAGCTTCTGCATCCAGAGTCTTCAGCAGAAGACTACATTGTGAAGAATACCCTTGTCAAGTGTTAATATACCTCCCCCTTGTGTGCTCTTTTATTTTATATATTTAATCGGTGATAGTGAAAATTATAATATTAAGTTCTTAGCTTTCTTTCCCTACTCCCTTTAAGTTACTTGCGTCACGGATCTCATCCCTTGATAGCCACTACTGGCTTGGGAACGGATACATTATATCTTCCTCTAACAACATCAGAGTAAGAACCCCGTTGCGTCCCGAGAGGGCCGTAACAGTGATAATCGTGTGTAGTGATAAGAGTGTGTAGTAATAACAGTGTGTAGTAATAACAGTGTGTAGTGATAACATTGTGTAGTGATATCAGTGTGAAGTGATAACGGTGTGTAGTGATAATAGTTTGTTGTAATAACAGTGTGTAGGGATAACCGTGTGAAGTGATAGCTGTGTGTATTGATAACCGTGTCAAGTGATAACCGTGTGAAGTGATAACAGTGTGTAGTGATAAATGTGTGAAGTGATAACAGTGTTAAGTGATAACAGTGTGTAGTGATAACAGTGTGTAGTGATAACAGTATGAAGTGATAACAGTGAGTAGTGATAACAGTGTGTAGTGATAACAGTGTGTTGTGATAACCGTGTGTAGTGATAAGAGTGTGTAGTAATAACAGTGTGTAGTGATAACAGTGTGTAGTGATAACCGTGTGTAGTGTAACCATGTGAAGTAATAACAGTGTTTTGTGATAACAGTGTGTAGTGATAACTGTGTGAAGTTATAACAGTGTAGTGATAACAGTGTGTAGTAATAACAGTGTGAAGTGATAACAGTGTGTAGTGATAACAGTGTGTAGTGATAACTGTGTGTAGTGATAACCGTGTGAAGTGATAACAGTGTGTACAGATTACCTTGTGTAGTGATAACAGTCTGTAGTAATAACTGTGTCAAATGATGAAGGTCTGTAGTAATAAAAGCGTGTAGTGATAACAGTGTTTAGTGATACCCGTGTGAAGTGATAGCAGTGTGTAGTGATAACCGTGTGTAGTGATAACATTGTGTAGTGATAACCGTGTGGAGTGATAACAGTGTGTACAGATAACTGTGTGTAGTGATAGCCGTGTGTATTGATAACCGTGTGAAGTGATAACCGTGTGAAGTGGTAACAGTGTGTAGTGATAACTGCGTGCAGTGATAACAGTGTGAAGTGATAACAGTGTGTGGTGATAACAGTGTGTGGTGATAACAGTTTAAAGTGATAACAGAGTAGTGATAACAGTGCGTAGTGATAACCGTGTAAAATGATAGCAGTGTGTAGTAATACGAGTGTGTAGTGATAGCATAGTGTAGTGATAACCGTGTGAAGTGATATCAGTTTGTAGTGATAAGCGTGTGTGGTGATAACAGTGTGTAATGATAACATTGTGTAGTGATATCAGAGTGAAGTGATAACGGTGTGTAGTGATAATAGTTTGTAGTAATAACAGTGTGTAGTGATAACCGTGTGAAGTGATAACAGTGTGTATAGATAGCCGTGTGTAGTGATAGCTGTGTGTATTGATAACCGTGTCAAGTGATAACCGTGTGAAGTGATAACAGTGTGTAGTGATAACTGTGTGCAGTGATAACAGTGTGAAGTGATAACAGTGAGTAGTGATAACAGTGTGTGATGATAACAGTGTAAAGTGATAACAGCGTGAAGTCATACCAGTGTGCAGTGATAACCGTGTGAAGTGATAACCGGGTTAAGTGATAACAGTGTGTAGTGATAACTGTGTGCAGTGATAACAGTGTGAAGTGATAACAGTGAGTAGTGATAACAGTGTGTGGTGATAACAGTGTAAAGTGATAAAAGCGTGAAGTAATAACAGTGTGCAGTGATAACCGTGTGAAGTGATAACCGTGTGAAGTAATAACAATGTGTAGTGATAATAGTATGTAGTGATAACAGTGTGAAGTGAGAACAGTGAGTAGTGATAACGGTGTGTAGTGATAACAGTGTGTAGTGATAACTGTTTGAAGTGATAACAGTGTGTATAGATAACCGTGTGTAGTGACAGCCGTGTGTAGTGATAACCGTGTGAAGTGTTAACCGTGTGTAGTGATAACCGTGTGAAATGATAATGGTTTGAAGGGCTATCCGTGTGAAGAGATAACAGTGTGTAGTGATAACAGTGTGTAGTGATAACCGTATGCAGTGATAACCGTGTGTAGTGATAACCGTGTAAGGTGATAACTGTGTTAAGTGATAACAGTGTGCAGTGATAACAGTGTGTAGTGATACCAGTGTGAAGTGATAACAGTATGTAGTGATAACAGTGTGAAGTGATAACAGTGTGAATTGATAACAGTGTGTAGTGATAACCGTGTGAAGTGATAACCGTGTGAAGTGAAAACAGTGTAAAGTGATAAAAGTGTGTAGTGATAACAGTGTGTAGTCATAATAGTGTGTAGTGATAGCCGTGTGTAGTGATAGCTGTGTGAAGTAATATCAGAGTGAAGTGATAACAGTGTGTAGTGATAACCGTGTGAAGTGAAAACAGTGTGTGGTGATAACAGTGTAAAGTGATAACAGTGGGAAGTCATAACAGTGTGTAGTGTTAACTGTGTGAAGTGATAACCGTGTGAAGTGATAACAGTGTGTAGTGATAACAGTGTGTAGTGATAACAGTATGAAGTGATAACAGTGAGTAGTGATAACAGTGTGTAGTGATAACAGTGTGTAGTGATAATCGTGTGTAGTGATAAGAGTGTGTAGTAATAACAGTGTGTAGTAATAACAGTGTGTAGTGATAACATTGTGTTGTGATATCAGTGTGAAGTGAAACGGTGTGTAGTGATAATAGTTTGTAGTAATAACAGTGTGTAGTGATAACCGTGTGAAGTGATAACAGTGTGTATAGATAACCGTGTGTAGTGATAGCTGTGTGTATTGATAACCGTGTCAAGTTATAACCGTGTGAAGTGATAACAGTGTGTAGTGATAACTGTGTGCAGTGATAACAGTGTGAAGTGATAACAGTGCGTAGTGATAACAGTGTGTGGTGATAACAGTGTAAAGTGATAACAGCGTGAAGTCATACCAGTGTGCAGTGATAACCGTGTGAAGTGATAACCGGGTTAAGTGATAACAGTGTGTAGTGATAACTGTGTGCAGTGATAACAGTGTGAAGTGATAACAGTGAGTAGTGATAACAGTGTGTGGTGATAACAGGATAAAGTGATAAAAGCGTGAAGTAATAACAGTGTGCAGTGATAACCGTGTGAAGTGATAACCGTGTGACGTAATAACAGTGTGTAGTGATAATAGTAAGTAGTGATAACAGTGTGAAGTGAGAACAGTGAGTAGTGATAACGGTGTGTAGTGATAACAGTGTGTAGTGATAACTGTTTGAAGTGATAACAGTGTGTATAGATAACCGTGTGAAATGATAATGGTTTGTAGGGCTATCCGTGTGAAGACATAACAGTGTGTAGTGATAACAGTGTGTAGTTATAACCGTATGCAGTGATAACCGTGTGTAGTGATAACCGTGTGGGGTGATAACTGTGTTAAGTGATAACAGTGTGAAGTGATAACAGTATGTAGTGATAACAGTGTGAAGTGATAACAGTATGAATTGATAACAGTGTGTAGTGATAACCGTGTGAAGTGATAACCGTGTGAAGTGAAAACAGTGTAAAGTGATAAAAGTGTGTAGTGATAACAGTGTGTAGTCATAATAGTGTGTAGTGATAGCCGTGTGTAGTGATAGCCGTGTGAAGTGATATCAGAGTGAAGTGATAACAGTGTGTAGTGATAACCGTATGAAGTGAAAACAGTGTGTGGTGATAACAGTCTAAAGTGATAACAGTGTGAAGTCATACCAGTGTGTAGCGTTAACTGTGTGAAGTGATAACCGTGTGAAGTGATAACAGTGTGTAGTGATAACAGTGTGTAGTGATAACAGTATGAAGTGATAACAGTGAGTAGTGATAACAGTGTGTAGTGATAACAGTGTGTAGTGATTGTTACAAACCCGGATCCAGCGTCCGAGCACGGAGTAGTAACGACCGCGCCATCTGTTGGCCAGCTCCCGAAACCCACGCCAAACGGACGACGACACCTGGTGAGGACAAGGTGTACCAGCCACAAGGGCCACTTTCCAGTCCTGTGCAGCTCACAACACAGCCGCTCCTGACCCCCGGTGAGGTGGTGCTCTGACGACAGTGCCATCTATGGACTGGATACGTCAGGTGTTTGTGCCCGAGCCCGTAAGTGAGGTGTTTTAGTGTCCCAGTTATTGATGACGTGTCTGCTTACAGAGCCGACCTGGGACTGCTGTGATGGAAGTGGAGTCAGTCTACCCGAGGCAGCCAGTCTCCATACCTTGAACCTTGCTGCAGCTGTTGTGAAGTCGTCCCCCCGGAAGAACACTGTGGTGTGTTAGCCTGCCAGTGGAGTGGCAATAAAAGGATTTACCCGGGACCGACTGTTGGAGATGATCATCCACTGGGGTACTGAAGACAGGAGAGTGATTTGTGGTGTCACACGAGGCTCCTGTCTAGGGCGTTCCCCTTTTATCGTTCGTGGAGTGGCCGTACCAGCCTTGTTGGCTCAGAACCTGCCAGCAGACCAGCTGGACGTGTGGTTGACGGCCTCCACGGCGGTGCCCCCAGTGGACATGTGTTTTGGCTGACCTGTGGCCAGGGTAGGCTCAACTTCTTTGGAGAATTCGTTGTGTGGCCACGAAGAAAGCACCAAGGAATCAGCGCCTAGCTTCTGCATCCAGAGTCTTCAGCAGAAGACTACATTGTGAAGAATACCCTTGTCAAGTGTTAATATACCTCCCCCTTGTGTGCTCTTTTATTTTATATATTTAATCGGTGATTGTGAAAATTATAATATTAAGTTCTTAGCTTTCTTTCCCTACTCCCTTTAAGTTACTTGCGTCACGGATCTCATCCCTTGATAGCCACTACTGGCTTGGGAACGGATACATTATATCTTCCTCTAACAACATCAGAGTAAGAACCCCGTTGCGTCCCGAGAGGGCCGTAACAGTGATAATCGTGTGTAGTGATAAGAGTGTGTAGTAATAACAGTGTGTAGTAATAACAGTGTGTAGTGATAACATTGTGTAGTGATATCAGTGTGAAGTGATAACGGTGTATAGTGATAACTGTGTGCAGTGATAACGGTGTGAAGTGATAACAGTGAGTAGTGATAACAGTGTGTGATGATAACAGTGTAAAGTGATAACAGCATGAAGTCATACCAGTGTGCAGTGATGACCGTGTGAAGTGATAACCGGGTTAAGTGATAACAGTGTGTAGTGATAACTGTGTGCAGTGATAACAGTGTGAAGTGATAACAGTGAGTAGTGATAACAGTGTGTGGTGATAACAGTATAAAGTGATAAAAGCGTGAAGTAATAACAGTGTGCAGTGATAACCGTGTGAAGTGATAACCGTGTGAAGTAATAACAGTGTGTAGTGATAATAG
Source organism: Procambarus clarkii (assembly GCF_040958095.1). NCBI lineage: Eukaryota > Metazoa > Arthropoda > Malacostraca > Decapoda > Cambaridae > Procambarus > Procambarus clarkii. The sequence continues at coordinate 23,506,285 of NC_091217.1, read as the reverse complement.
TATGTAGTGATAACAGTGTGAAGTGAGAACAGTGAGTAGTGATAAAGGTGTGTAGTGATAACAGTGTGTAGTGATAACTGTTTGAAGTGATAACAGTGTGTATAGATAACCGTGTGTAGTGATAGCCGTGTGTAGTGATAACCGTGTGAAGTGTTAACAGTGTGTAGTGATAACCGTGTGAAATGATAATGGTTTGTAGGGCTATCCGTGTGAAGAGATAACAGTGTGTAGTGATAACAGTGTGTAGTGATAACCGTATGCAGTGATAACCGTGCGTAGTGATAACCGTGTGGGGTGATAACTGTGTTAAGTGATAACAGTGTGAAGTCATAACAGTATGTAGTGATAACAGTGTGAAGTGATAACAGTATGAATTGATAACAGTGTGTAGTGATAACCGTGTGAAGTGATAACAGTGTGAAGTGAAAACAGTGTAAAGTGATAAAAGTGTGTAGTGATAACAGTGTGTAGTCATAATAGTGTGTAGTGATATCAGAGTAAAGTGATAACAGTGTGTAGTGATAACCGTGTGAAGTGAAAACAGTGTGTGGTGATAACAGTGTAAAGTGATAACAGTGTGAAGTCATAACAGTGTGTAGTGTTAACTGTGTGAAGTGATAACCGTGTTTAGTGATAACAGTGTGTAGTGATAACAGTGTGTAGTGATAAAAGTATGAAGTGATAACAGTGAGTAGTGATAACAGTGTGTAGTGATAACAGTGTGTAGTGATAACCGTGTGTAGTGATAACAGTGTGTAGTAATAACAGTGTGTAGTGATAACAGTGTGTAGTGATAACCGTGTGTAGTGTAACCATGTGAAGTAATAACAGTGTTTTGTGATAACAATGTGTAGTGATAACCGTGTCAAGTGATACCCGTGTGAAGTGATAACAGTGTGTAGTGATAACAGTGTGAAGTGATAACAGTGTGTAGTGATAACAGTGTGTAGTGATAACAGTGTGTAGTGATAACAGTGTGTAGTGATAACCGTGTGAAGTGATAACAGTGTGTACAGATTTCCGTGTGTAGTGATAACAGTCTGTAGTGATAACTGTGTCAAATGATAAAGGTCTGTTGTAATAACAGCGTGTAGTGATAACAGTGTTTAGTGATAACCGTGTGAAGTGATAGCAGTGTGTAGTGATAACCGTGTGTAGTGATAACATTGTGTAGTGATAACCGTGTGAAGTGATAACAGTGTGTACAGATAACCGTGTGTTGTGATAGCTGTGTGTATTGATAACCGTGTGAAGTGATACCCGTGTGAAGTGATAACAGTGTGTAGTGATAACTGCGTGCAGTGATAACAGTGTGAAGTGATAACAGTGTGTGGTGATAACAGTTTAAAGTGATAACAGAGTGAAGTCATAACAGTGTGCAGTGATAACCGTGTGAAGTGATAACCATGTGAAGTGATAACAGTGTGTAGTGATAACAGTGTGTAGTGATAACAGTGTGAAGTGATAAGAATGAGTAGTGATAACAGTGTGTAGTGATAACAACAGTGTGTTGTGATAACCATGTAAAGTGATAAGAGTGTGTATAGATAACCGTGTGTAGTGATAAGAGTGTGTAGTGATAACCGTGTGAAGTGATAACAGTGTGAATAGATAACCGTGTGTAGTGATAGCTGTGTGTAGTGATAACTGGGTAAAGTGATAACAGTGTGTAGCGATAAACGTGTGAGGTGATAACAGTGTTTAGTGATAACCGCATGTAGTGATAACTGTGTAGTGATAACCGTGTGCAGTGATAACCGTGTGAAGTGATAACGGTTTGAAGGGCTATCCGTGTGAAGAGATGAAAGTGTGCAGTGATAGGAGTGTGTAGTGATAACCGTATGTAGTGATAACTGTGTGTAGTGATAACCGTGTAAAGTGTTAACAGTGTGTAGTGATAATCGTGTGAAGTGATAACAGTGTCTAGTGATAACTGTGTGAAGTGATAACAGTGTAGTGATAACAGTGTGTAGTGATAACTGTATTTAGTGATAACCGTATGTAGTGATAAAAGTGTGTATTGATAACCGAGTGTAGTGATAACCGTGTGAAGTGATTCCAGTGTGTAGTGATAACGGTGTATAGTGATAAACGTGTGAAGTGATAACAGTGTGTAGTGATAAAAGTGTGTAGTGATAACTGTGTAGTGATAACAGTGTGTAGTGATAACAGTGTGTAGTGGTAACCATGTGTAGTGATAATAGTGAATAGTGATAACAGTGTGTAGTGATAACAGTGTGTAGTGATGACATTGTGTAGTGATAACAGTGTGTAGTGATAACAGTGTGTAGTGATAACCGTGTGTAGTGATGACAATGTGTAGTGATAACCATGTCGAGTGATAACGGTGTGTAGTGATAACCGTGTGTAGTGATAGCCGTGTGTAGTAATAACTGGATGTAGTGATAAGAGTGTGTAGTGATAACCGTGTGTAGTGATAACAGTGTGTTGTGATAACCGTGTGTAGTGTAACCGTGTGAAGTAATAACAGTGTATAATGATAACAGTGTGTAGTGATAACCGTGTGAAGTGATAACAGTGTAGTGATAACAGTGTGTAGTGATAACCGTGGGAAATGACAACGTTGTGCAGTAATAACAGTGTGTAGTGATAACATTGTTTAGTGATATCAGTGTGAAGTGATAACAGTGTGTAGTGATAAAATTGCGTAGTGATAACCATGTGAAGTGATAACAGTGTATAGTGATAACAGTGTGAAGTGATAACAGTGTGAAGTGATAAAAGTTTGTAGTGAGAACCGTGTGTAGTAATAACCGTATGTAGTGATAACAGTGTGTAGCGATAACAGTGTGTAGTGATAACCGTGTGAAGTGATAACAGTGTCTAGTGATAACCGTGTGAAGTGATAACAGTGTAGTGATAACAGTGTGCAGTGATAACAGTGTGTAGTGATAACCGTATGTAGTGATAACAGTGTGTAGTGATAACCGTATGTAGTGATAACCGTGTGTAGTGATAACCGTTTGAAGTGATACCAGTGAGTAGTGATAACGGTGTGTAGTGATAAACGTATGAAGTGATAACAGAGTGTAGTGATAAAAGTGTGTAGTGATAACATTGTGTAGTGATAACAGTGTGTAGTGATAACAGTTTGAAGTGATAACAGTGTGTAGTGATAACCATGTGTAGTGATAAGAGTGTGTAGTGATAACAGTGTGTAGTGATAACAGTGTGTAGTGATGACATTGTGTAGTGATAACAGTGTGTAGTGATAACCGTGTGTAGTGATAACAATGGGTAGTGATAACCATGTGGGGTGATAACGGTGTATAGTGATAACCGTGTGTAGTGATTGCCGTGTGTAGTGATAACCGTGTGTAGTAATAACCGGATGTAGTGATAACAGTGTTTTGTGATAACCGTGTGTAGTGTAACCGTGTGAAGCAATAACAGTGTGTAATGATAACATTGTGTAGTGATAACTGTGTGAATTGATAACAGTGTGTAGTGATAACCGTGTGAAATGATAACGTTGTGTAGTAATAAGTGTGTAGTGATAAAAGTGTGCGGTGATAACCTGGTGAAGTGATAACAGTGTGTAGTCATAACCGTGTGCAGTGATAACAGTGTGTAGTGATAATATTGTGTAGTGATATCAGTGTGAAGTGATAACAGTGTGTAGTGAAAAAATTGTGTAGTGATAACCATGTGAAGTGATAACAGTGTATAGTGATAACAGTGTGAAGTGATAACAGTGTAGTGATAACAGTGTGTAGTGATAACAGTGTGTAGTGATAACCGTATGTAGTGATAACCGTATGTAGTGATAAAAGTGTGTATTGATAACCGTGTGTAGTTATAACCGTGTGAAGTGATACCAGTGTGTAGTGATAACGGTGTTTAGTGATAAACGTGTGAAGTGATAACAGTATGTAGTGATAAAAGTGTGTAGTGATAACTGTGTAGTGATAACAGTGTGTAGTGATAACAGTGTGTTGTGATAACAGTTTGAAGTGATAACAGTATGTAGTGATAACCATGTGTAGTGATAACAGTTTGTAGTGATAACAGTGTGTAGTGAATGCAGTGTGTAGTGATAACAGTGCGTAATGATAACCGTGTGTAGAGATAGCAGTGTGTAGTGATAACCGTGTGAACTGATAACAGTGTGTAGTGATAACCATGTGTACTGATACAGTGTGTAGTGATAACAGTGTGTAGTGATAACAGTGTGTAGTGATAACCGTGTGTAGTGATAACCGTATGTAGTGATAACCGTATGTAGAGATAAAAGTTTGTATTGATAACCATGTGTAGTGATAAACGTGTGTAGTGATAACTGTGTAGTGATAATAGTGTGTAGTGATAACAGTGTGAAGTGATAACAGTTTGAAATGATAACGTTGTGTAGTGATAACCGTTTAGTAATAACAGTGAGTAGTGATAACCATGTGTTGTGATAACAGTATGTAGTGATAACAGTACGTAGTGATAACCGTGTGTAGTGATAGCAGTGTGTAGAGATAACCGTGTGAACTGATAACAGTGTGTACTGATAACCATGTGTAGTGATAACAGTGTGTAGTGATAACAGTTTGTCGTGATAACAGTGTGTAGTGATAACCGTATGAAGTGATAACAGTGTGTAGTCATAACAGTGTGTAGTGATAACCGTGTGAAGAGATAAAAATGTGTAGTGATAACTATGTGTAGTTGTAACAGTGTGTAGTGATAACAGTGTGTAGTGATAACAGTGTGTAGTGATAGCCGTGTGTAGTGACAGCTGTGTGTAGTGATAACCGTATGTAGTGATAACCGTACGTAGTGATAAAAGTGTGAAGTGATAACATTGTGTAGTGATAACCGTGTGAAGTGATAACAGTGTGTAGTGATAACAGTGTTTAGTAATAACCGTGTGAAGTGATAACAGTGTGTGGTGATAAAAGTGTAAAGTGATAACAGCGTGAAGTCATAACAGCGTGAAGTGATAACCGTGTGAAGTGATAACCGTGTGAAGTGATAACAGTATGTAGTGATAACAGTGTGTAGTGATAACAGTGTGTAGTGATAACCGTGCGTAGTGATAACTGTGTAGTGATAACAGTGTGTAGTGATAACAGTGAATAGTGATAATCGTGTTAAGTGATAACATTGTGTAGTGATAACAGTATGTAGTGATAACAGTGTGTAGTGATAACCGTGTGTAGTGATAACAGTGTGTAGTGATAACAGTGTGTAGTGATAACAGTGTGTAGTGATAACCGTGTGAAGTGATAACATTGTGTAGTGATAACAGTATGTAGTGATAACATTGTGTAGTGATAACCGTGTAAAGTGGTAACAGTGTCTAGTGATAACAGTATGTAGTGATAACCGTGTGAAGTGATAACAGTGTTTGGTGATAACAGTGTAAAGTGATAACAGCGTGAAGTCAAGACAGTGTGCAGTGATAACCGTGTGAAATGATAACCGTGTGAAGTGATAACAGTGTGTAGTGATAACAGTGTGTAATTATAACAGTGTGAAGTGATAACAGGAAGTAGTGATAACAGTGTGTAGTGATAACAGTGTGTAGTGATAAGCATGTAAAGTGATAACAGTGTGTATAGATAACCGTGTGTAGTGATAACCGTGTGAAGTGATAACGGTTTGTAGGGCTATCCGTTTGAAGTGATAACAGTGTGCAGTGATAAGAGTGTGTAGTGATAAGCATGTGAAGTGATAACAATATGTAGTGATAACCGTATGTAGTGATAACCTTGTGTAGTGATAAGCGAGTGAAGTGATAACGGTTTGAAGGGCTATGCGCGTGAAGTGATAACAGTGTGCAGTGATAACAGTGTGTAGTGATAACAGTGTGTATTGATAAAGGTGTGTAGTGATAGCCGTGTGCAGTGACAGCCGTGTGAAGTGATAACAGTGTAAAGTGATAAAAGTGTGTAGTGATAACAGTGTATAGTAATAACCGTGTGTAGTGATAACTGTGTGAAGTGATAAAAGTGTTAAGTGAAAACAGTGTGTAGTGATAACAGTGTGTAGTAATAACAGTGTACAGCGATAGCAGTGTTTAGTGATAACTGTGTGAAATGGTAACAGTGTGAATTGATAACAGTGTGTAGTGATAACATTGTGTGGTGATAACAGTTTAAAGTGATTACAGAGTAGTGATAACAGTGTGTAGTGATAACCGTGTAAAATGATAGCAGTGTGTAGTAATAACAGTGTACAGCGATAGCAGTGTTTAGTGATAACTGTGTGAAATGGTAACAGTGTGAATTGATAACAGTGTGTAGTGATAACATTGTGTAGTGATATCAGTGTGAAGTGATAACGGTGTGTTGTGATAAACGTGTGAAGTGATAACAGTGTGTATAGATAACCGTGTGTAATGATAGCTGTGTGTATTGATAACCGTGTCAAGTGATAACCGTGTGAAGTGATAACAGTGTGTAGTGATAACTGTGTGCAGTGATAACAGTGTGAAGTGATAACAGTGAGTAGTGATAACAGTGTGTGGTGATAACAGTGTAAAGTGATAACAGCGTGAAGTCATACCAGTGTGCAGTGATAACCGTGTGTAGTGATCACCAGGTTAAGTGATAACAGTGTGTAGTGATAACTGTGTGCAGTGATAACAGTGTGAAGTGATAACAGTGAGTAGTAATAACACTGTGGTGATAACAGTGTAAAGTGATAAAAGCGTGAAGTAATAACAGTGTGCAGTGTTAACCGTGTGAAGTGATAACCGTGTGAAGTAATAACAGTGTGTAGTGATAAAAGTATGTAGTGATAACAGTGTGAAGTGAGAACAGTGAGTAGTGATAACGGTGTGTAGTGATAACAGTGTGTAGTGATAACTGTGTGAAGTGATAACAGTGTGTATAGATAACCGTGTGTAGTGATAGCTGTGTGTAGTGATAACCGTGTGAAGTGTTAACAGTGTGTAGCGATAACCGTGTGAAATGATAATGGTTTGAAGGGCTATCCGTGTGAAGAGATAACAGTGTGTAGTGATAACCGTATGCAGTGATAACCGTGTGTAGTGATAACCGTGTGAGGTGATAACAGTATGTAGTGATAACAGAGTGAAAAGATAACAGTGTGAATTGATAACAGTGTGTAGTGATAACCGTGTGAAGTGATAACCGTGTGAAGTGAAAACAGTGTAAAGTGATAAAAGTGTGTTGTGATAACAGTGTGTAGTCATAATAGTGTGTAGTGATGGCCGTGTGTAGTGATAGCCGTGTGAAGTGAAAACAGTGTGTGGTGATAACAGTGTAAAGTGATAACAGTGTGAAGTCATAACAGTGTGTAGTGTTAACTGTGTGAAGTGATAACCGTGTGAAGTGATAACAGTGTGTAGTGATAACAGTGTGTAGTGATAACAGTATGAAGTGATAACAGTGAGTAGTGATAACAGTGTGTAGTGATAACAGTGTGTAGTGATAACCGTGTGTTGTGATAAGAGTGTGTAGTAATAACAGTGTGTAATGATAACAGTGTGTAGTGATAACCGTGTGTAGTGTAACCATGTGAAGTAATAACAGCGTTTTGTGATAACAGTGTGAAGTTATAACAGTGTACTGATAACAGTGTGTAGTGATAACAGTGTGAAGTGATAACAGTGTGTAGTGATAACAGTGTGTAGTGATAACAGTGTGTAGTGATAAACGTGTGAAGTGATAACAGTGTGTACAGATAACCGTGTGTAGTGATAGCTATGTGTATTGATAACCGTGTGAAGTGATAACCGTGTGAAGTGATAACAGTGTGTAGTGATAACTGCGTGTAGTGATAGCCGTGTGTAGTGATAACAATGTGAAGTGATAACCATGTGGAGTGATAACGGTGTGTAGTGATAACCGTGTGTAGTGATAGCCGTGTGAAGTGATAACCGTGTGTAGTAATAACTGGATGTAGTGATAACAGTGTGTAGTGATAACCGTGTGTAGTGATAACAGTGTGTTGTGATAACCGTGTGTAGTGAAACCGTGTGAAGTAATAACAGTGTGTAATGATAACAGTGTGCAGTGATAACCGTGTGAAGTGATAACAGTGTAGTGATAACAGTGTGTAGTGATAACCGTGGGAAATGATAACGTTGTGCAGTAATAACAGTGTGTAGTGATAACATTGTGTAGTGATATCAGTGTGAAGTGATAACAGTGTGTAGTGAAAAAATTGTGTAGTGATAACCATGTGAAGTGATAACAGTGTATAGTGATAACAGTGTGAAGTGATAACAGTGAGAAGTGATAAAATTTTGTGGTGATAACAGTGTGTAGTGATAGCCATGTGTAGTGATAATCGTGTGTAGTAATAACCGTATGTAGTGATAACAGTGTGTAGCGATAACAGTTTGTAGTGATAAACGTGTGAAGTGATAACAGTGTGTAGTGATAACCGTGTGAAATGATAACAGTGTAGTGATAACAGTGTGTAGTGATAACAGTGTGTAGTGATAACCGTACGTAGTGATAACCGTATGTAGTGATAAAAGTGTTTATTGGTAACCGTGTGTAGTTATAAGCGTGTGAAGTGATACCAGTGTGTAGTGATAACGGTATTTAGTGATAAACGTGTGAAGTGATAACAGTATGTAGTGATAAAAGTGTGTAGTGATAACTGTGTAGTGATAACAGTGTGTAGTGATAACCATATGTAGTGATAACAGTTTGTAGTGATAACAGTGTGTAGTGAATGCAGTGTGTAGTGATAACAGTGCGTAATGATAACCGTGTGTACAGATAGCAGTGTGTAGTGATAACCGTGTGAACTGATAACAGTGTGTAGTGATAACCATGTGTACTGATAACAGTGTGTAGTGATAACAGTGTGTAGTGATAACAGTGTGTAGTGATAACCGTATGTAGTGGTAACCGTATGTAGAGATAAAAGTGTGTATTGATAACCGTGTGTAGTAATAAACGTGTGAAGTGATAACAGTGTGTAGTGATAAAAGTGTGTAGTGATAACTGTGTAGTGATAACAGTGTGTAGTGATAACAGTGTGAAGTGATAACAGTTTGAAATGATAACGTTGTGTAGTGATTACCGTTTAGTAATAACAGTGAGTAGTGATAACCATGTGTAGTGATAACAGTATGTAGTGATAACAGTGCGTAGTGATAACCGTGTGTAGTGATAGCAGTGTGTAGAGATAACCGTGTGAACTGATAACAGTGTGTACTGATAACCATGTGTAGTGATAACAGTGTGTAGTGATAACTGTATGAAGTGATAACAGTGTGTAGTCATAACAGTGTGTAGTAATAACTGTGTAGTGATAACCGTGTGAAGAGATAAAAATGTGTAGTGATAACTATGTGTAGTTGTAACAGTGTGTAGTGATAACAGTGTGAAGTGATAACAGTGTGTAGTGATAACCGTGTGAAGTGATAAGTGTGTAGTGATAACAGTGTTTAGTGATAACCGTGTGAAGTGATAACAGTGTGTGGTGATAAAAGTGTAAAGTGATAACAGCGTGAAGTCATAACAGCATGAAGTGATAACCGTGTGAAGTGATAACCGTGTGAAGTGATAACAGTATGTAGTGATAACAGTGTGTGGTGATAACAGTGTGTAGTGATAACCGAGCGTAGTGATAACTGTGTAGTGATAACAGTGTGTAGTGATAACAGTGAATAGTGATAATCGTGTTAAGTGATAACAGTGTGTAGTGATAACAGTGTGTAGTGATAACAGTGTGTAGTGATAACCGTGTGAAGTGATAACAGTGTGTAGTGATAACAGTATGTAGTGATAACAGTGTGTAGTGATAACAGTGTGCAGTGATAACCGTGTGAAGTGATAACAGTGTGAAGTGATAACAGTGTGTAGTGATAACAGTGTGTAATTATAACAGTGTGAAGTGATAACAGGAAGTAGTGATAACAGTGTGTAGTGATAACAGTGTCTAGTGATAACCATGTAAAGTGATAACAGTGTGTATAGATAACCGTGTGTAGTGATAACCGTGTGAAGTGATAACGGTTTGTAGGGCTATCCGTGTGAAGTGATAACAGTGTGCAGTGATAAGAGCGTGTAGTGATAAGCATGTGAAGTGATAACAGTATGTAGTGATAACCGTATGTAGTGATAACCTTGTGTAGTGATAAGCGAGTGAAGTGATAACGGTTTGAAGGGCTATGCGCGTGAAGTGATAACAGTGTGCAGTGATAACAGTGTGTAGTGATAACAGTGTGTATTGATAAAGGTGTGTAGTGATAGCCGTGTGCAGTGACAGCCGTGTGAAGTGATAACAGTGTGAAGTGATAACAGTGTGTAGTGATAACAGTGTGTAGTAATAACCGTGTGTAGTGATAACTGTGTGAAGTGATAAAAGTGTTAAGTGAAAACAGTGTGTAGTGATGACAGTGTGTAGTGATAACAGTGTACAGCGATAACAGTTTTTAGTGATAACTGTGTGAAATGGTAACAGTGTGAATTGATAACAGTGTGTAGTGATAACAGTGTGTGGTGATAACAGTTTAAAGTGATAACAGAGTAGTGATAACAGTGTGTAGTGATAACCGTGTAAAATGATAGCAGTGTGTAGTGATAGCATAGTGTAGTGATAACCGTGTGAGGTGATATCAGTGTGTAGCGATAAGCGTGTGTGGTGATAACAGTGTGAAGTGATAACGGTGTGTAGTGATAATAGTTTGTAGTAATAACAGTGTGTTGTGATAACCGTGTGAAGTGATAACAGTGTGTATAGATAACCGTGTGTAGTGATAACTGTGTGTATTGATAACCGTGTCAAGTGATAACCGTGTGAAGTGATAACAGTGTGAAGTGATAACAGTGAGTAGTGATAACAGTGTGTGGTGATAACAGTGTAAAATGATAACAGCGTGAAGTCATACCAGTGTGCAGTGATAACCGGGTGAAGTGATAACCAGGTTAAGTGATAACAGTGTGTAGTGATAACTGTGTGCAGTGATAACATTGTCAAGTGATAACAGTGAGTAGTGATAACACTGTGTGGTGATAACAGTGTGTAGTGATAACTGTGTGAAGTGATAACAGTGTGTATAGATAACCGTGTGTAGTGATAGCTGTGTGTTGTGATAACCGTGTGAAGTGTTAACAGTGTGTAGCGATAACCGTGTGAAATGATAATGGTTTGAAGGGCTATCCGTGTGAAGAGATAACAGTGTGTAGTGATAACAGTGTGTAGTGATAACCGTATGCAGTGATAACCGTGTGTAGTGATAACCGTGTGAGGTGATAACTGTGTTAAGTGATAACAGTGTGCAGTGATAACTGTGTGTAGTGATACCAGTGTGAAGTGATAACAGTATGTAGTGATAACAGAGTGAAAAGATAACAGTGTGAATTGATAACAATGTGTAGTGATAACCGTGTGAAGTGATAACCGTGTGAAGTGAAAACAGTGTAAAGTGATAAAAGTGTGTAGTGATAACAGTGTGTAGTCATAATAGTGTGTAGTGATAGCCGTGAGAAGTGATATCAGAGTGAAGTGATAACAGTGTGTAGTGATAACCGTGTGAAGTGAAAACAGTGTGTGGTGATAACAGTGTAAAGTGATAACAGTGTGAAGTCAAAACAGTGTGTAGTGTTAACTGTATGAAGTGATAACCGTGTGAAGTGATAACAGTGTGTAGTGATAACAGTGTGTAGTGATAACAGTATGAAGTGATAACAGTGAGTAGTGATAACAGTGTGTAGTGATAACAGTGTGTAGTGATAACCGTGTGTAGTGATAAGAGTGTGTAGTAATAACAGTGTGTAGTGATAACAGTGTGTAGTGATAACCGTGTGTAGTGTAACTATGTGAAGTAATAACAGTGATTTGTGATAACAGTGTGTAGTGATAACCGTGTGAAGTTATAACAGTGTACTCATAACAGTGTGTAGTGATAACAGTGTGAAGTGATAACAGTGTGTAGTGATAACAGTGTGTAGTGATAACAGTGTGTAGTGATAACCGTGTGAAGTGATAACAGTGTGTACAGATTACCGTGTGTAGTGATAACAGTCTGTAGTGATAACTGTGTCAAATGATAAAGGTCTGTAGTAATAACAGTGTGTAGTGATAACAGTGTTTAAAGATAACCGTGTGAAGTGATAGCAGTGTGTAGTGATAACCGTGTGTAGTGATAACATTGTGTAGTGATAACCGTGTGAAGTGATAACAGTGTGTACACATAACCGTGTGTAGTGATAGCTATGTGTATTGATAACCGTGTGAAGTGATAACCGTGTGAAGTGATAACAGTGTGTAGTGGTAACTGCGTGCAGTGATAGCCGTGTGTAGTGATAACAATGTGTAGTGATAACCATGTGGAGTGATAACGGTGTGTAGTGATAACCGTGTGTAGTGATAGCCGTGTGTAGTGATAACCGTGTGTAGTAATAACTGGATGTAGTGATAACAGTGTGTAGTGATAACAGTGTGTTGTGATAACCGTGTGTAGTGTAACCGTGTGAAGTAATAACAGTGTGTAATGATAACAGTGTGTAGTGATAACCGTGTGAAGTGATAACAGTGTAGTGATAACAGTGTGTAGTGATAACCGTGTGAAATAATAACGTTGTGCAGTAATAACAGTGTGTAGTGATAACATTGTGTAGTGATATCAGTGTGAAGTGATAACAGTGTTTAGTGGTAAAATTGTGTAGTGATAACAATGTGAAGTGATAACAGTGTGTAGTGATAACTGATATCAGTGTGAAGTGATAACAGTGTGTAGTGATAAAATTCGTAGTGATAACCATGTGAAGTGAAAACAGTGTATAGTGATAACAGTGTGAAGTGATAACAGTGTGAAGTGATAAAAGTTTGTAGTGATAACAGTGTGTAGTGATAGCCGTGTGTAGTGAGAACCGTGTGTAGTAATAACCGTATGTAGTGATAACAGTGTGTAGCGATAACAGTGTGTAGTGATAACCGTGTGAAGTGATAACATTGCCTAGTGATAACCGTGTGAAGTGATAACAGTGTAGTGATAACAGTGTGCAGTGATAACAGTGTGTAGTGATAACCGTTTGTAGTGATAAAAGTGTGTATTAATAACCGTGTGTAGTGATAACCGTTTGAAGTGATACCAGTGTGTAGTGATAACGGTGTGTAGTGATAAACGTATGGAGTGATAACAGTGTGTAGTGATAAAAGTGTGTAGTGATATCATTGTGTAGTGATAACAGTGTGTAGTGATAACAGTTTGAGGTGATAACAGTGTGTAGTGATAACCATGTGTAGTGATAACAGTGTGTAGTGATAACAGTGTGTAGTGATGACATTGTGTAGTGATAACAGTGTGTAGTGATAACCGTGTGTAGTGATAACAATGGGTAGTGATAACCATGTGGGGTGATAACGGTGTGTAGTGATAACCGTGTGTAGTGATAGCCGTGTGTAGTGATAACTGTGTGTATTAATAACCGGATGTAGTGATAACAGTGTGTTGTGATAACCGTGTGTAGTGTAACCGTGTGAAGTAATAACAGTGAGTAATGATAACAGTGTGTAGTGATAACTGTGTGAATTGATAACAGTGTGTAGTGATAACCGTGTGAAATGATAACGTTGTGTAGTAATAACAGTGTGTAGTGATAACAGTGTGTAGTGATAACCGTGTGCAGTGATAACAGTGTGTAGTGATAACATTGTGTAATGATATCAGTGTGAAGTGATACCAGTATGTAGTAAAAATATTGTGTAGTGATAACCATGGGAAGTGATAACAGTGAATAGTGATAACAGTGTGAAATGATAACAGTGTGAAGTGATTAAATTTTGTGGTGAAAACAGTGTGTAGTGATAGCCGTCTGTAGTGATAATCGTGTGTAGTAATAACCGTATGTTGTGATAACAGTGGGTAGTGATAACCATGTGGGGTGATAACGGTGTGTAGTGATAACCGTGTGTAGTGATAGCCGTGTGTAGTGATAACTGTGTGTATTAATAACCGGATGTAGTGATAACAGTGTGTTGTGATAACCGTGTGTAGTGTAACCGTGTGAAGTAATAACAGTGAGTAATGATAACAGTGTGTAGTGATAACTGTGTGAATTGATAACAGTGTGTAGTGATAACCGTGTGAAATGATAACGTTGTGTAGTAATAACAGTGTGTAGTGATAACAGTGTGTAGTGATAACCGTGTGCAGTGATAACAGTGTGTAGTGATAACATTGTGTAATGATATCAGTGTGAAGTGATACCAGTATGTAGTAAAAATATTGTGTAGTGATAACCATGGGAAGTGATAACAGTGAATAGTGATAACAGTGTGAAATGATAACAGTGTGAAGTGATTAAATTTTGTGGTGAAAACAGTGTGTAGTGATAGCCGTCTGTAGTGATAATCGTGTGTAGTAATAACCATATGTTGTGATAACAGTGTGTAGCAATAACTGTGTGTAGTGATAAGTGTGTAGTGATAACCGTATGCAGTGATAACAGTGTGTAGTGACAACATTGTGTAATGATATCAGTGTGAAGTGATAACAGGGTGTAGTGAAAATATTGTGTAGTGATAACCATGTGAAGTGATAACAGTGTATAGTGATAACAGTGTGAAGTGATAACAGTGTGAAGTGATTAAATTTTGTGGTGAAAACAGTGTGTAGTGATAGCCGTGTGTAGTGATAATCGTGTGTAGTAATAACCGTATGTTGTGATAACAGTGTGTAGCGATAACAGTGTGTAGTGATAACCGTGTGAAGTGATAACAGTGTGTAGTGATAACCGTGTGAAGTGATGACAGTGTAGTGATAACAGTGTGTAGTGATAACAGTGTGTAGTGATAACCGTATGTAGTGATAACCGTATGTAGTGATAAAAGTGTGTATTGTTAACCGTGTGTAGTTATAACCGTGTGAAGTGATACCAGTGTGTAGTGATAACAGTGTGTAGTGATGACATTGTGTAGTGATAACAGTGTGTAGTGATAACCGTGTGTAGTGATAACAATGGGTAGTGATAACCATGTGGGGTGATAACGGAGTGTAGTGATTACCTTGTGTAGTGATAGCCGTGTGTAGTGATAACCGTGTGTAGTAATAACCGGATGTAGTGATAACAGTGTGTTGTGATAACCGTGTGTAGTGTAACCGTGTGAAGTAATAACAGTGTGTAATGATAACAGTGTGTAGTGATAACTGTGTGAATTGATAACAGTGTGTAGTGATAACAGTGTGAAATGATAACGTTGTGTAGTAATACCAGTGTGTAGTGATAACAGTGTGTAGTGATAACCGTGTGCAGTGATAACAGTGTGTAGTGATAACATTGTGTAATGATATCAGTGTGAAGTGATACCAGTGTGTAGTGAAAATATTGTGTAGTGATAACCATGGGAAGTGATAACAGTGTATAGTGATAACAGTGTGAAATGATAACAGTGTGAAGTGATTAAATTTTGTGGTGAAAACAGTGTATAGTGATAACAGTGTGAAATGATAACAGTGTGAAGTGATTAAATTTTGTGGTGAAAACAGTGTGTAGTGATAGCCGTGTGTAGTGATAATCGTGTGTAGTAATAACCGTATGTTGTGATAACAGTGTGTAGCAATAACTGTGTGTAGTGATAACAGTGTGTAGTGATAACCGTGTGCAGTGATAACAGTGTGTAGTGATAACATTGTGTAGTGATATCAGTGTGAAGTGATAACAGTGTGTAGTGAAAATATTGTGTAGTGATAACCATGTGAAGTGATAACAGTGTATAGTGATAACAGTGTGAAGTGATAACAGTGTGAAGTGATTAAATTTTGTGGTGAAAACAGTGTGTAGTGATAGCCGTGTGTAGTGATAATCGTGTGTAGTAATAACCGTATGTTGTGATAACAGTGTGTAGCGATAACAGTGTGTAGTGATAACCGTGTGAAGTGATAACAGTGTGTAGTGATAACCGTGTGAAGTGATGACAGTGTAGTGATAACAGTGTGTAGTGATAACCGTATGTAGTGATAACCGTATGTAGTGATAAAAGTGTGTATTGATAACCGTGTGTAGTTATAACCGTGTGAAGTGATACCAGTGTGTAGTGATAACGGTGTTTAGTGATAAACGTGTGAAGTGATAACAGTATGTAGTGATAAAAGTGTGTAGTGATAACTGTGTAGTGATAACAGTGTGTAGTGATAACAGTGTGTTGTGATAACAGTTTGAAGTCATAACAGTATGTATTGATAACCATGTGTAGTGATAACAGTTTGTAGTGATAACAGTGTGTAGGTATAACAGTGTGTAGTGATAACAGTGCGTAGTGATAACCGTGTGTAGAGATAGCAGTGTGTAATGATAACCGTGTGAACTGATAACAGTGTGTAGTGATAACCATGTGTACTGATAACAGTGTGTAGTGAAAACATTGTGTAGTGATAACAGTGTGTAGTGATAACCGTATGTAGTGATAACCGTATGTGGAGATAAAAGTGTGTATTGATAACCGTGTGTAGTGATAAACGTGCGAAGTGATAACAGTGTGTAGTGATAAAAGTGTAGTGATAACTGTGTAGTGATAACAGTGTGTAGTGATAACAGTGTGAAGTGATAACAGTTTGAAGTGATAACGTTGTGTAGTGATAACAGTTTAGTAATAACAGTGAGTAGTGATAACCATGTGTAGTGATAACAGTGTGTAGTGATAACAGTGCGTAATGATAACCGTGTGTAGTGATATCAGTGTGTAGAGATAACCGTGTGAACTGATAACAGTGTGTACTGATAACCATGTTAAGTGATAACAGTGTGTAGTGATAACAGTTTGTAGTGATAACAGTGTGTAGTGATAACCGTATGAAGTGATAACAGTGTGTAGTCATAACAGTGTGTAGTGATAACTGTGTAGTGATAACCGTGTGAAGAGATAAAAATGTGTAGTGATAACTATGTGTAGTTGTAACAGTGTGTAGTGATAACAGTGTGTAGTGATAACAGTGTGTAGAGATAGCCGTGTGTAGTGACAGCTGTGTGTAGTGATAACCGTATGTAGTGATAACAGTATGTAGTGATAAAAGTGTGAAGTGATAACAGTGTGTAGTGATAACCGTGTGAAGTGATAACAGTGTGTAGTGATAACAGTGTGTAGTGATAACCGTGTGAAGTGATAACAGTGTGTGGTGATAAAAGTGTAAAGGGGAAGTTTCGAAGTTCTTCGCAGCCTTCGAGAAAGTCGCTGCCTCTTTGGAGTGGCCAAGGGAGAATTGGGCCATCATGATACAGTCAGTCTTGACTGGGAAGGCCCAAATCGCCTACTCCACGTTATCCCTTGACGACTCCGGCGATTATGATAAGGTGAAGAAGGTTGTGCTCATGGCGTACCAATTGGTACCTGAGGCGTACAGGCAGAAGTTCAGAAACCTGAAGAAGACCTCAGAGCACACTTTCACCGAATTCGCCACCATCAAGGAGCGACTTTTTCAGGAATGGTGTGCCTCTCGGAAGGTGGAGACCAAAGAAGACCTCGAGCAGCTCATACTGCTAGAGGACTTCAAAGATTGTTTGTCTGGAGACCTGAAGACGTACTTAGAGGAGCAGCAGGTGGAGACCTTGAGTGCGGCAGCCACCATGGCTGAGGAATACATCCTGACGCACAGGCCTTCTGCTAAGTACGTCCCAAGGCATTACCAACGCCGGTTTGACAAACCTCAGGACGAAGAAGAGACTCCCGTCCCACGAAGCGCTAAGAAGACGCCCCCAAGTAGCCCTCGAAGGACTAGTCCTAGCAGTCCGAAACACCGGAGTCCGAGGAGGAATGTGGTGTGCTGGACTTGTGGGCAGAAAGGGCATGTAGCTGCTATGTGCCAAGGCAGAAGAGGTGGCGGCGCACGTAGGGAGGTGATGATGATGAGCTGTGTAACACCACCAGCAGGAAGCCAGTCGGCGACTACTCAGGAAGAATCCAGATTGTTTTCCCCTCACACTTCAAGCGGATATGTATCGAGTGATCATACTGGGAGAGCAGTTGTAGTGCTCAGAGATAGTGGAGCAGCCCAGTCCCTGATCGTGAAAAACTCGTTACCCGAGGGAGTGAGTGTGTTTGGGAGACCAAAGGTTATCCTGGTTGGGTTTCCTAGAACACAGTATATCGCCCCCTTAGTACCGGTACATCTCGACTCGCCTTATTTCAGCGGCACATGTGCGTTGGCAGTAGTCGATACCCTCCCTGTAGCTGGGATTGACGTGATACTAGCCAACGACTTGGTATCGGATTGGAGCACCAATCATCCCAAGATCGCGGACGAGTCTGCCGGCACAGAAAGGTCTGAGGTAAAAACAGGCAATGGTAATGTCCAGGTAAAGACAGACCCGGATTTAAGTACGTTTAATCCTTCCTCTCGCCTACAGATTGACAACAGAGTCAACAGCATTCTAGCAGTGTCTCCTGACTATTCTCCCGACAAGGAACATGTGGTTACAATGGCAGAGGCAACTGAGCATGAAGAGAGGTCTCGCATGCAAGCACCCACGAATACCAAAGAGTCTGGAGCGAAGGCGAATGTGTACTTGCGGTATGGCAAGGTACAGCGTTCATTGAACCGGCCAGAGATTCCCCAGACGTCAGAGGTATGTGAGGTATGTGCAAAGGTTCTAGAGCCCTCTTCAGTCCAAACCAGGCTAGTGGATATTGCCGGCTATGGACATTACAAGCTCATGAAACTTGTCCCTAAGGTAGCCAAATGTTTCTTAGCGGTGTTTTGTTTTATTTTTGTATGTGCTCTCAGTGAGGACCAGTGGACGACCCGGCAGATGATGGCTCCCGTGAACACCGAGAAGAGATCCCAGGGATTAGAGACGTGCACTGTGAGTGTTGCAGTTGAAGAAGGTACCTGGAAGGCGATGGTAGATACAGGAGGTACGCGAAATGAGAATATGAGTGACTGTTTCCGGCAGGTTGACACCCCCCACTTGATTGCTGAGCGTCAATGCAGCGTTATACGGAACGTTGGTCGACCTGACGGTGGCAGAGCGAATGCCATCTTCAATGTACGAACAGCCCCGTTGGAACTAGGTGGGATCCTAGTAGAGGCGTATGCTGTGAGTACTGATTAAACTGTCGCTGTGACTCTAAATGATCCGACCCCTGTATTCCAGGTGCCCGTCTCCCTGAAGGACCGCCGGACCGGTACTAGAAATACCGTCTGTGACCCGCCATCATCGGTGCCACGACACAGGGAAGTGTCGAGTCACCCCAGATCGCGTCGATACCAATCCTTACTTGAGAGATGTGAGAATATGCTCCAGATTGACATCTCAGTGAAGGTGTGGGATGTTGCAACAGGCAAGCCATTGCCTACCATCTTCAAGTTTCATCAGTGCCAGAGTTGCCCAGTAGGACAGTTCTGTGGACGAGACAGCCTCGCCGCTCCAGTTTATAAAGTATGTGAGTCCCTTTGGAGTTGTGTCCCCGTACTAATTTGGTTTGTGTTTCTCTTTACAGAACCCCAAACCAAATTCTTTTTGGTGGGGAGGTGTTACGGACCCGAGTCCAGCGTCCGAGCACGGAGCAGTGACGACCGCGCCATCTGTGGGTCAGCTCCCGAAAACCCCTCCAAATGGACGACGACACCTGGTGAGGACGAGGTGTACTGGCTACGAGGGCCAGTTTCCAGTCCTGTTCAGCTCACAACACAGCCGCTGCTGACTTCTGGTGAGGTGGTGCTCAGACGACAACGCCATCTATGGAGTGGATACGTCGGGCGTTTGTGTCTGAGCCTGTAAGTGAGGTGCTTTAGTGTGTCCCTGTTATTGATGACGTGTCTGCTTACAGAGTCGACCTGGGACTGCTGTAAGGGAAGTTGAGTCAGTCTACCCAAGGCAGCCGTCCCCATACCTTGTGCTTTGCTGCAGCAGCTGTGAGTCGCCTCCCGGAGGAACACTGTGGTGTTACCCTGCCAGTGAAGTGGCAGTTGAAGGATTGTCGTACCCGGGACCGACTGCTGGAGACGATTGACCACTGGGGTATTATGGACAGGAGAGTGATCTGTGGTATCACACGAGGCTCCTGACTAGGGCGCTACCCTAGTATCGCTCGTGGAGTGGCCTGAACAGCGTTGCTGATCCAGAACCTGCCAGCAGCTTGCTGGACTTGTGGTTGACGGCCTCCACGGCGGTGCCCCAGTGAAACTGTGTTTTGGCTGGCCTGTGTCCGGGGTAGACTCAGCTTGATCGAAGGATTCGTCAAGAGACCACGAGAGCACCGAGGACTTGACACCGAGAGGATCCAGCGTCTTCAGGAGAAGACGACCGTGTATATACTTCCTCTGTTTAGTGTTAATACCCCTCCCCCTGTGTAACTTTTATATATTACTTATTGGTGAAGGCAATTATAATCTTAAGTTTTTGCCTTTCTTTCCCTTCCCCTTTTATTTTACTTGCGTTACGGATCACATCCCTTGAAAGCCACTACTGGCTTGGAGCCGGATACCCTTCCTCTAATAACATCAGACTAAGAACCCAGTTGCGACCCGAGAGGGCCGTAGCAGTGTAGTAATACGAGTGTGTAGTGATAGCCGTGTGAAGTGATATCAGTGTGTAGCGATAAGCGTGTGTGGTGATAACAGTGTGTAGTGATAACATTGTGTAGTGATATCAGTGTGAAGTGATAACGGTGTGTAGTGATAATAGTTTGTAGTAATAACAGTGTGTAGTGATAACCGTGTGAAGTGATAACAGTGTGTATAGATAACCGTGTGTAGTGATAGCTGTGTGTATTGATAACCGTGTGAAGTGATAACCGGGTTAAGTGATAACAGTGTGTAGTGATAATTGTGTGCAGTGATAACAGTGTGAAGTGATAACAGTGAGTAGTGATAGCAGTGTGTGGTGATAACAGTGTAAAGTGATAAAAGCGTGAAGAAATAACATTGTGCAGTGATAACCGTGTGAAGTGATAACCGTGTGAAGTAGTAACAGTGTGTAGTGATAAAAGTATGAAGTGATAACAGTGTGAAGTGAGAACAGTGAGTAGTGATAACGGTGTGTAGTGATAACAGTGTGTAGTGATAACTGTGTGAAGTGATAACAGTGTGTATAGATAACCGTGTGTAGTGATAGCTGTGTGTAGTGATAACCGTGTGAAGTGTTAACAGTGTGTAGCGATAACCGTGTGAAATGATAATGGTTTGAAGGGCTATCCGTGTGAAGAGATAACAGTGTTTTGTGATAACAGTGTGTAGTGATAACCGTATGCAGTGATAACCGTGTGTAGTGATAACCGTGTGAGGTGATAACTGTGTTAAGTGATAACAGTGTGCAGTGATAACAGTGTGTAGTGATACCAGTGTGAAGTGATAACAGTATGTAGTGATAACAGTGTGAAGTGATAACAGTGTGAATTGATAACAGTGTGTAGTGATAACCGTGTGAAGTGATAACCGTGTGAAGTGAAAACAGTGTAAAGTGATAAAAGTGTGTAGTGATTACAGTGTGTAGTCGTAATAGTGTGTAGTGATAGCCGTGTGTAGTGATAGCCGTGTGAAGTGATATCAGAGTGAAGTGATAACAGTGTGTAGTGAAAACCGTGTGAAGTGAAAACAGTGTGTGGTGATAACAGTGTAAAGTGATAAAAGTGTGAAGTCATAACAGTGTGTAGTGTTAACTGTGTAAAGTGATAACCGTGTGAAGTGATAACAGTGTGTAGTGATAACAGTGTGTAGTGATAACAGTATGAAGTGATAACAGTGAGTAGTGATAACAGTGTGTAGTGATAACAGTGTGTAGTGATAACCGTGTGTAGTGATAAGAGTGTGTAGTAATAACAGTGTGTAGTGATAACAGTGTGTAGTGATAACCGTGTGTAGTGTAACCATGTGAAGTAATAACAGTGTTTTGTGATAACAGTGTGTAGTGATAACCGTGTGAAGTTATAACAGTGTACTGATAACAGTGTGTAGTGATAACAGTGTGAAGTGATAACAGTGTGTAGTGATAACAGTGTGTACTGATAACAGTGTGTAGTGATAACCGTGTGAAGTGATAACAGTGTGTACAGATTATCGTGTGTAGTAATAAAAGTCTGTAGTGATAACTGTGTCAAATGATAAGGGTCTGTAGTAATAACAGCGTGTAGTGATAACAGTGTTTAGTGATAACCGTGTGAAGTGATAGCAGTGTGTAGTGATAACCGTGTGTAGTGATAACATTGTGTAGTGATAACCGTGTGAAGTGATAACAGTGTGTACAGATAACCGTGTGAAGTGATAACTGTGTGAAGTGATAACATTGTGTAGTGATAACTGCGTGCAGTGATAACAGTGTGAAGTGATAACAGTGTGTGGTGATAACAGTTTAAAGTGATAACAGAGTGAAGTCATAACAGTGTGCAGTGATAACTGTGTGAAGTGATAACCGTGTGAAGTCATAACAGTGTGTAGTGATAACAGTGTTTAGTGTTAACAGTTTGAAGTGATAAGAGTGAGTAGTAATAACAGTGTGTAGTGATAACAACAGTGTGTAGTGATAACCGTGTGAAGTGATAACAGTGTGTATAGATTACCGTGTGTAGTGATAGCTGTGTGTAGTGATAACCGAGTAAAGTGATAACAGTGTGTAGTGATAAACGTGTGAGGTGATAACAGTGTTTAGTGATAACCGCATGTAGTGATAACTGTGTAGTGATAACCGTGTGCAGTGATAACCGTGTGAAGTGATAACGGTTTGAAGGGCTATCCGTGTGAAGTGATAAAAGTGTGCAGTGATAGGAGTGTGTAGTGATAACAGTGTGTATTGATAACAGAGTGTAGTGATTGCCGTGTGCAGTGATAGCCGTTTGAAGTAATAACAGTGTGAAGTGATAACAGTGTGTAGTGATAACAGTGTTGAGTGATAACCGTATGTAGTGATAACTGTGTGTAGTGATAACCGTGTAAAGTGATAACAGTGTGTAGTGATAATCGTGTGAACTGATAACAGTGTCTAGTGATAACCGTGTGAAGTTATAAAAGTTTGTATTGATAACCGTGTGTAGTGATAACCGTGTGAAGTGATACCAGTGTGTAGTGATAAGGGTGTATAGTGATAAACGTGTGAAGTGATAACAGTGTGTAGTGATAAAAGTGTGTAGTGATAACTGTTTAATGATAACAGTGTGTAGTGATAAAAGTGTGTAATGATAACAGTTTAAAGTGATAACAGTTTAAAGTGATAACAGTGTGTAGTGGTAACCATGTGTAGTGATAATAGTGAATTTTGATAACAGTGTGTAGTGATAACAGTGTGTAGAGATGACATTGTGTAGTGATAACAGTGTGTAATGATAACCGTGTGTAGTGATAACAATGTGTAGGGATAACAATGTGGAGTGATAACGGTGTGTAGTGATAACCGTGTGTAGTGATAGCCGTGTGTAGTGATAACCGTGTGTAGTAATACCTGGATGTAGTGATAACAGTGTGTAGTGATAACCATGTGTAGTGATAACAATGTATAGTGATAACCATGTGGAGTGATAACGGTGTGTAGTGATAACCGTGTGTAATGATAGCCGTGTGTAGTGATAACCGTGTGTAGTAATAACTGGATGTAGTGATAACAGTGTGTAGTGATAACAGTGTGTAGTGATAACCGTGTGAAGTGATAACAGTGTAGTGATAACAGTGTGTTGTGATAACCGTGGGAAATGATAACGTTGTGCAGTAATAACAGTGTGTAGTGATAACATTGTGTAGTTATATCAGTGTGAAGTGATAACAGTGTGTAATGATAAAATTGTGTAGTGATAACCATGTGAAGTGATAACAGTGTGTAGTGATAACATTGTGTAGTGATATCAGTGTGAAGTGTTAAGAGTGTGTAGTGATAAAATTGCATAGTGATAACCATGTGAAGTGATAACAGTGTATAGTGATAACAGTGTGAAGTGATAACAGTGTGTAGTGATAAAAGTGTGTAGTGATAACTGTGTAGTGATAACAGTGTGTAGTGATAAAAGTGTGTAATGATAACAGTTTAAAGTGATAACAGTTTAAAGTGATAACAGTGTGTAGTGGTAACCATGTGTAGTGATAATAGTGAATAGTGATAACAGTGTGTAGTAATAACAGTGTGTAGTGATGACATTGTGTAGTGATAACAGTGTGTAGTGATAACCGTGTGTAGTGATAACAATGTGTAGTGATAACCATGTGGAGTGATAACGGTGTGTAGTGATAACCGTGTGTAGTGATAGCCGTGTGTAGTGATCATCGTGTGTAGCAATAATTGGATGTAGTGATAACAGTGTGTAGTGATAACCGTGTGTAGTGATAACAATGTGTAGTGATAACCATGTGGAGTGATAAAGATGTGTAGTGATAACCGTGTGTATTGATAGCCGTGTGTAGTGATAACCGTGTGTAGTAATAACTGGATGTAGTGATAACAGTGTTTAGTGATAACCGTGTGTAGTGATAACAGTGTTGTGATAACCGTGTGTAGTGTAACCGTGTGAAGTAATACAGTGTGTAATGATAACAGTGTGTAATGATAACCGTGTGAAGTGATAACAGTGTAGTGATAACAGTGTGTAGTGATAACAGTGTGTAGTGATAACCGTGGGAAATGATAACGTTGTGCAGTAATAACAGTGTGTAGTGATAACATTGTGTAGTGATATCAGTGTGAAGTGATAACAGTGTGTAGTGATAAAATTGTGTAGTGATAACCATGTGAAGTGATAACAGTGTGTAGTGATAACATTGTGCAGTGATATCAGTGTGAAATGATAAGTGTGTGTAGTGATAAAATTGCGTAGTGATAACCATGTGAAGTGATAACAGTGTATAGTGATAACAGTGTGAAGTGATAACAGTGTGAAGTGATAAAAGTTTGTAGTGATAACAGTGTGTAGTGATAGCCGTGTGTAGTTAGAACCGTGTGTAGTGATGACATTGTGTAGTGATAACAGTGTGTAGTGATAACCGTGTGTAGTGATAACAATGGGTAGTGATAACCATGTGGGGTGATAACAGTGTGTAGTGATAACAGTGTGTAGTGATAACAGTGTGTAGTGATAACCATGTGTAGTGATAACAGTGTGTAGTGATAACAGTGTGTAGTGATAACAGTGTGTAGTGATGACATTGTGTAGTGATAACAGTGTGTAGTGATAACCGTGTGTAGTGATAACAATGCGTAGTGATAACCATGTGGGGTGATAACGGTGTGTAGTGATAACCGTGTGTAGTGATCGCCGTGTGTAGTGATAACCGTGTGTAGTAATAACCGGATGTAGTGATAACAGTGTGTTGTGATAACCGTGTGAAGTAATAACAGTGTGTAATGATAACAATGTGTAGTGATAACTGTGTGAATTGATAACAGTGTGTAGTGATAACCGTGTGAAATGATAACGTTGTGTAGTAATAACAGTGTGTAGTGATACCCGTGTGCAGTGATAACAGTGTGTAGTGATAACATTGTGTAGTGATATCATTGTGAAGTGATAACAGTGTGTAGTGAAAAAATTGTGTAGTGATAACTATGTGAAGTGATAACAGTGTATAGTGATAACAGTGTGAAGTGATAACAGTGTGAAGTGATAAAAAATTTTGGTGATAACAGTTTGTAGTGACAGCCGTGTGTAGTGATAATCGTGTGTAGTAATAACGGTATGTAGTGATAACAGTGTGTAGCGATAACAGTGTGTAGTGATAATCGTGTGAAGTGATAACAGTGTGTAGTGATAACCGTGTGAAGTGATAACAGTGTAGTGATAACAGTGTGTAGTGATAACAGTGTGTAGTGATAACCGTATTTAGTGATAACCGTATGTAGTGATTAAAGTGTGTATTGATAACCGTGTGTAGTTATAACCGTGTGAAGTGATACCAGTGTGTAGTGATAACGGTGTTTAGTGATAAACGTGTGAAGTGATAACAGTATGTAGTGATAAAAGTGTGTAGTGATAACTGTGTAGTGATAACATTGTGTAGTGATAACAGTGTGTTGTGATAACAGTTTGAAGTGATAACAGTATGTAGTGATAACCATGTGTAGTGATAACAGTTTGTAGTGATAACAGTGTGTAGTGATAACAATGTGTAGTGATAACAGTGCGTAGTGATAACCGTGTGAAGTGATAACAGTGTGTAGTGATAAAAGTGTGTAGGGATAACTGTGTAGTGATAACAGTGTGTAGTGATAACAGTGTGAAGTGATAACAGTTTGAAGTGATAACGTTGTGTAGTGATAACAGTTTAGTAATAACAGTGAGTAGTGATAACCATGTGTAGTGATAACAGTGTGTAGTGATAACAGTGCGTAATGATAACCATGTGTAGTGATACCAGTGTGTAGAGATAACCGTGTGAACTGATAACAGTGTGTACTGATAACCATGTTTAGTGATAACAGTGTGTAGTGATAACAGTTTGTAGTGATAACAGTGTGTAGTGATAACCGTATGAAGTGATAACAGTGTGTAGTCATAACAGTGTGTAGTGATAACTGTGTAGTGATAACCGTGTGAAGAGATAAAAATGTGTAGTGATAACTATGTGTAGTTGTAACAGTGTGTAGTGATAAAAGTGTGAAGTGATAACAGTGTGTAGTGATAACCGTGTGAAGTGATAACAGTGTGTAGTGATAACAGTGTGTAGTGATAACCGTGTGAAGTGATAACAGTGTGTGGTGATAAAAGTGTAAAGTGATAACAGCGTGAAGTCATAACAGCGTGAAGTGATAACCGTGTGAAGTGATAGCCGTGTGAAGTGATAAGTGTGTAGTGATAACAGTGTGTAGTAATAAAAGTGTAGTGATAACAGTGAATAGTGAAAATCGTGTTAAGTGATAACAGTGTGTAGTGATAACAGTATGTATTGATGTTACGGCCCTCGAGGGTCGCAACTGGGTTCTTACTCTGATGTTGTTAGAGGAAGGGTATCCGGCCCCAAGATAGTAGTGGCTTTCAAGGGATGTGATCCGTAACGCAAGTAAATTAAAAGGGGAAGGGAAAGAAAGGCAAAAACTTAATATTATAATTAACACCTTCACCAACAAATATATATAAGAAGATTTCACAGGGGGGGGGGAGGGTATAATCACTAGTATCTACACGGTTGTCTTCTTCTGAAGACTCTGGATCTTCACGTTGCCGAGCTCTTGGTGTTCTCGTGGCCTCACGACGAATCCTTCGAGAATGAGTCTACCCCGGCCACAGGCCAGCCAAAACACAGTTCCACTGGGGGCACCGTCGTGGAGGCCGTCAACCACAAGTCCAGCAGATAACTGGCAGGTTCCGAATCAGCGACGCTGGTTAGGCCACTCCACGAGCGATACTAGGGTCGTGCCCTAGTCAGGAGCCTCGTGTGATACCACAGTTCACTCTCCTTTCCACAATACCCCAGTGGTTAAGCGTCTCCACCAGTCAGTCCCGGGTATGACAATCCTTCAACTGCCGCTTCACAGGCAGGGTAACACCACAGTGTTCATCCATGAGGCGACTCACAGCTGCTGCAGCAAACACTTGGTGTCGAGACGGCTGCCTTGGGTAGACTGACTCAACTTACATTACAGCAGTCCCAGGTCGACTCTGTAATCAGATACGTCATCAGTAACAGGGACACACAAAAGCACCTAACTTACAGGCTTAGACACAAACGCCCACCTATCCACTCCATAGATGGCGTTGTCGTCTGAGCACCACCTCACCAGAGGTCAGCAGCGGCTGTGTTGTGAGCTGAACAGGACTGGAAACTGGCCCTTGTGGCCAGTACACCTCGTCCTCACCAGGTGTCGTCGTCCATTTGGAGGGGGTTTCGGGAGCTGACCCACAGATGGCGCGGTCGTCACTGCTCCGTGCTCGGACGTCGGGCTCGGGTCCGTAACACCTCCCCACCAAAAGGAATTTGGTTTGGGGTTCTATAAAGAGAAACACAAACCAAATTAGTACAGGGACACAACTCCAAATGGACTCACGTACACTATAAACTGGAGTGGCGAGGCTGTCTTGTCCACAGAACGGTCCTACTGGGGGAACTCTCGCACAAAGGAAACTTGCAGATGTATGGCGATGACCTGCCTGATGTACTTTTCCACACCTCAGCCGAGATGTTAATCATGAGCATAATCTCACCTCTCTGGAGTAAGGATCGGTATAGACACCATCTGGGGCGACTTGGCACTTCCCTGTGTCGGGGCACCGATGATGGCTGGTCACAGACGGCATTTCTAGTACCGATCCGGCGGTCCTTCAGGGAGACGGGAACCTGGAATACAGGGGTCTGATAATTCAGAGTGATAGCGACAGTGGGTAAGTCAATACTTACTGCATACGCGCCTACTAGGCCCACACCTAGTTCCAACAGAGCTGCTTGTACATCGAAGATGGCATTCGCTCTGCCACCGTCAGGTCGACCAAAGTTCCGTATAACGCTGCATTTAGTCTCAGCAATCATGCGGGGGGGGGGGTGTCAACCTGTCGGAAACAGTCACTCATTATATCACATCTCGTACCTCCTGTATCTACCATCACCTTCCAGGTCCCTTCTTCGACTGCAAAACTCGCAGTGCAAATCTCCAATCCCTGGGATCTCTTCACGACGTTCATGGGAACCATCATCCGTCGGGTCGTCCACTGGTCCTTACTGAGAGCACACACGAGAATCAAACAAAATACCGCTAGGAAACATTTGGTCAACTGAGGGATAAGCTTCCTGAGCCTGTAATGTCCATAGCCGGCTACATCCAGTAGCCTGGTTTGGACCAAAGAGGGCACTAAAATCTTCGCACATGTCTCACATACCTCCGACGTCTGGGGAATCTCAGGCCGGTTCAGCATACATTGTACTTTGCCATACCGCAAGTACTCATCCGCCTTCGCTCCAGACTCATTGGTATCCGTGGGTGCTTGCACACGAGGCCCCTCTTCTCGCTCAGTCGCTTCTGCCATCATAACCTCATGCTTCTTGTCGGGAGAAGAATCAGGAGACTCTGCTAGAAAACTGTAGACTCTGTCGTCAATCTGTAGGTGAGAGGAAGGATTAAACATATTTAAATCCGGGTCTGTTTGTACCTGGATATTACCACTGCTTGCTGTTACCTCAGACCTTGCTGTTCCGGCTGACTCGTCCGCGACCTTGGGATGATTGATACTCAAATCTGCCACCAGGTCGTTGGCTAGTACCACGTCAATCCCTGCTAGAGGTAGGGTATCGACTACTGCCAACGCACATGTGCCGCTGAAGTAAGGCGAGTCGAGATGTACCGGCACTAAGGGGGCGATGTACTGCGTCCTAGGAAACCCAACCAGCACAACCTTTTGTCTCCTATCCCCACTCACTCCCTCGGGTAACGAGTTTCTCACGATCAGGGACTGGGCTACTCCACTATCTCTGAGCACTACTACTGATCTACCAGTATGATCAATCGATACATACCCGCTTGAAATGTGAGGGGAAAACAATCTTGGTCCTTCCTGAGTAGCCGTAGACTGGCTTCCTGCTGGTGATGTTACACAACTCATTAACATCACCTCCCTACGTGGGCCGCTACCTCTTCTGCCTCGGCACATAGCAGCTACATGCCCTTTCTGCCCACAAGTCCAGCACACCACATTCCTCCTCGGACTCCGGTGTTTCGGACTGTTAGGACTGGTCCTTCAAGGGCTACTTGGGGGCGTCTTCTTAGCGCTTCGTGGGACGGGAGTCTCCTCTTCGTCATGAGGTTTGTCAAACCGGCGTTGGTAATTCCTCGGGACGTACTTAGCAGAAGGCCTGTGCGTCAGGATGTATTCCTCGGCCATGGTGGCTGCCACACTCAAGGTCTCCACCTGCTGCTCCTCTAAGTACGTCTTCAGGTCTCCAGATAAACAATCCTTGAAGTCCTCTAACAGTATGAGCTGCTCGAGGTCTTCTTTGGTCTCCACCTTCCGAGAGGCACACCATTCCTGGAAAAGTCGCTCCTTGATAGTGGCGAATTCGGTGAAAGTGTGCTCTGAGGTCTTTTTCAGGTTCCTGAACTTCTGCCTGTAAGCCTCAGGTACCAATTGGTACGCCATGAGCACGACCTTCTTCACCTTCTCATAATCGCCGGAGTCGTCCAGGGATAACGTGGAGTAGGCGATTTGGGCCTTCCCAGTCAAGACTGACTGTATCATGATGGCCCAATTCTCCCTTGGCCACTCCAAAGAGGCAGCGACTTTCTCGAAGGCTGCGAAGAACTTCGAAACTTCCTTCTCGTTGAACTTCGGGACCATTTTGATGTTCCTTACCGGATCGAAACTACTGGTTTCCGTTGTTTGTCTCCCACCGCCTAATCGCAAAACTTCTAGTTCATGTTGTCTCTCTCTTTCTTTTTCTTCTCTCTCTCGCTCTTCTCTTTCTCGTTTCTCTTCTCTTTTTCGTTTCTCTTCTCTTTCTCGCTCTTCTCTTTCTCGTTTCTCTGCTCTTTCTCGCTCTTCTCTTTCTCGCTCTTCTCTTCGTTCTTCTCGTTCTAATTCTAAACGCCTTATCTCCAATTCTTTTCCTAATCTCTCTCTTTCCATTTCAAATTTCTTATCTTCTCTCTTTCTCGCTTCCTCATCTCTCGCTTTAGCGATTTCTAGCTTTTTCCATTCTATTTCACGATGGATCTCTAGTTCACGCATTTTCACAGTAAGTACACTTATATTTAGTTCACTCTCATCACTTTCGACATCACTGCCTTTATCTTCCTTTTCAGTGGAAGTTACTTCCTCACCTTCCTTTATACTAGGTGCCTCACCTTCCTGTTTCTCCTCTGCCTTCAAATGCCGGTGAACCTTGGACAAGATCTCCACACGGGAATCACTGGCACGGATCTTGATCTCCAGGTAGGCACTAACTAGTACAAGTTCCTGTTTGCTCAGATATTTTAATCTTGCAAGACAGTCCT
The DNA here is from genome assembly GCF_040958095.1 of Procambarus clarkii. Taxonomy (NCBI): domain Eukaryota; kingdom Metazoa; phylum Arthropoda; class Malacostraca; order Decapoda; family Cambaridae; genus Procambarus; species Procambarus clarkii. The sequence goes on along the minus strand of NC_091217.1, from coordinate 23,475,518 downwards.
CTCTGTTCAGAAAAGCCTGAACATCGTCCAGATCATCGATGGTAGCTTTTTCTGCCATTGTCACAGATGGAACACTTAGCACTTAACTCACCGCTTCACTTTAGCACTTAACGCACTGAGTACTGTTCTACGTCAATATTGCACTTTATCGCACCTGGCGCCTCATTTGCCAATATTGTACACAATCACTTCGGGCACCGCACTACACAATATTGCACTTAATCACAGCGAGCACTTCGCTCTACAATATTGCACTGAATCACTGAGCACCGCACTACACAATATTGCACTTAATCACAGAGAGCACTTCGCTCTACAATATTGCACTGAGTCACTCCGAGCACAGCACGGGACGTATAACGTTCAAATAGTCACACAGGGGGAATTATTTACAGGGATTACGCCACTTCACCACCCCTGTCAAACATGCTTGACAAGGGATCGGATCCCGCTGGGGATGCCAATTATGTTACGGCCCTCTCGGGTCGCAACTGGGTTCTTACTCTGATGTTGTTAGAGGAAGGGTATCCGGCCCCAAGCCAGTAGTGGCTTTCAAGGGATGTGATCCGTAACGCAAGTAAATTAAAAGGGGAAGGGAAAGAAAGGCAAAAACTTAATATTATAATTAACACCTTCACTGATAAATATATATAAGAAGATTACACGGGGGGGGGGGGGATGGGAGGTATAAACACTAGTATCTACACGGTTGTCTTCTTCTGAAGACTCTGGATCTTCACGGTGCCGAGCTCTTGGTGCTCTCGTGGCCTCACGACGAATCCTTCGAGAATGAGTCTACCCCGGCCACAGGCCAGCCAAAACACAGTTCCACTGGGGGCACCGTCGTGGAGGCCGTCAACTACAAGTCCAGCAGATAACTGGCAGGTTCCAAATCAGCGACGCTGGTTAGGCCACTCCACGAGCGATACTAGGGTCGTGCCCTAGTCAGGAGCCTCGTGTGATACCACAGATCACTCTCCTTTCCACAATACCCCAGTGATTAAGTGTCTCCACCAGTCAGTCCTGGGTATGACAATCCTTCAACTGCCGCTTCACAGGCAGGGTAACACCACAGTGTTCATCCGGGAGGCGACTCACAGCTGCTGCAGCAAACACTTGGTGTCGAGACGGCTGCCTTGGGTAGACTGACTCAACTTCCACTACAGCAGTCCCAGGTCGACTCTGTAATCAGACACGTCATCAGTAACAGGGACACACAAAAGCACCTCACTTACAGGCTTAGACACAAACGCCCACCTATCCACTCCATAGATGGCGTTGTCGTCTGAGCACCACCTCACCAGAGGTCAGCAGCGGCTGTGTTGTGAGCTAAACAGGACTGGAAACTGGCCCTTGTGGCCAGTACACCTCGTCCTCACCAGGTGTCGTCGTCCATTTGGAGGGGGTTTCGGGAGCTGACCCACAGATGGAGCGGTCGTCACTGCTCCGTGCTCGGACGTCGGGCTCGGGTCCGTAACAATTGATAACAGTGTGTATTGATAACCGTGTAAAGTGGTAACAGTGTCTAGTGATAACAGTATGTAGTGATAACCGTGTGAAGTGATAACAGTGTGTGGTGATAACAGTGTAAAGTGATAACAGCGTGAAGTCATAACAGTGTGCAGTGATAACCATGTGAAGTGATAACAGTGTGTAGTGATAACAGTGTGTAATTATAACAGTGTGAAGTGATAACAGGAAGTAATGATAACAGTGTGTAGTGATAACAGTGTGTAGTGATAACCATGTAAAGTGATAACAGTGTGTATAGATAACCGTGTGTAGTGATAACCGTGTGAAGTGATAACGGTTTGTAGGGCTATCCGTGTGAAGTGATAACAGTGTGCAGTGATAAGAGTGTGTAGTGATAAGCCTCTGAAGTGATAACAGTATGTAGTGATAACCGTATGTAGTGATAACCTTGTGTAGTGATAAGCAAGTGAAGTGATAACGGTTTGAAGGGCTATGCGTGTGAAGTGATAACAGTGTGCAGTGATAACAGTGTGTAGTGATAACAGTGTGTATTGATAAAGGTTTGTAGTGATAGCCGTGTGCAGTGACAGACGTGTGAAGTGATAACAGTGTGAAGTGATAACAGTGTGTAGTGATAACAGTGTGTAGTAATAACCGTGTGTAGTGATAACTGTGTGAAGTGATAAAAGTGTTAAGTGATAACAGTGTGTAGTGATAACAGTGTGTATTGATAACAGTGTACAGCGATAACAGTGTTTAGTGATAACTGTGTGAAATGGTAACAGTGTGAATTGATAACAGTGTGTAGTGATAACCGTGTGAAGTGAAAACCGTGTGAAGTGATAACAGTGTGAAGAGATAACAGTGTGTAGTGATAACAGTGTGTAGACATAACAGTGTGTAGTGATAACTGTGTAGTGATAACCGTGTGAAGAGATAAAAATGTGTAGTGATAACTATGTGTAGTTGTAACAGTGTGTAGTGATAACAGTGTTTAGTGATAACAGTGTGTAGTGATAGCCGTGTGTAGTGACAGCTGTGTGTAGTGATAACCGTATGTAGTGATAAAAGTGTGAAGTGATAACAGTGTGTAGTGATAACCGTGTGAAGTAATAACAGTGTGAAGTGATAACAGTGTGTGGTGATAAAAGTGTAAAGTGATAACAGCGTGAAGTCATAACAGCGTGAAGTGATAACCGTGTGAAGTCATAACCGTGTGAAGTGATAACAGTGTGTAGTGATAACAGTGTGTAGTGATAACAGTGTGTAGTGATAACCGTGCGTAGTGATAACTGTGTAGTGATAAGAGTGTATAGTGATAACAGTGAATAGTGATAATCGTGTTAAGTGATAACAGTGTGTAGTGATAACAGTGTGTAGTGATAACAGTGTGTAGTGATAACCGTGTGAAGTGATAACAGTGTGTAGTGATAACAGTATGTAGTGATAACAGTGTGTAGTGATAACCGTGTAAAGTGGTAACAGTGTCAAGTGATAACAGTATGTAGTGATAACCGTGTGAAGTTATAACAGTGTGTGGTGATAACAGTGTAAAGTGATAACAGCTTGAAGTCATAACAGTGTGCAGTGATAACCGTGTGAAGTGATAACCGTGTGAAGTGATAACAGTGTGTAGTGATAACAGTTTGTAATTATAACAGTGTGAAGTGATAACAGGAAGTAGTGATAACAGTGTGTAGTGATAACAGTGTGTAGTGATAACCATGTAATGTGATAACAGTGTGTATAGATAACCGTGTGTAGTGATAACCGTGTGAAGTGATTACGGTTTGTAGGGCTATCCGTGTGAAGTGTTAACAGTGTGCAGTGATAAGAGTGTGTAGTGATAAGCATGTGAAGTGATAAAAGTATGTAGTGATAACTGTATGTAGTGATAACCTTGTGTAGTGATAAGCGAGTGAAGTGATAACGGTTTGAAGGGCTTTGCGTGTGAAGTAATAACAGTGTGCAGTGATAACAGTGTGTAGTGATAACAGTGTGTATTGATAAAGGTGTGTAGTGATAGCTGTGTGCAGTGACAGCCGTGTGAAGTGATAACAGTGTTAAGTGATAACAGTATGAAGTGATAACAGTGTGTAGTGATAACAGTGTACAGCGATAACAGTGTTTAGTGATAACTGTGTGAAATGGTAACAGTGTGAATTGATAACAGTGTGTAGTGATAACCGTGTGAAGTTGAAACCGTGTGAAGTGATAACAGTGTGAAGAGATAACAGTGTGAAGTGATAACAGTGTATAGTCATAACAGTGTGTAGTGATAACCGTGTGAAGTGATAACAGTGTCTAGTGTTAACCGTGTGAAGTGATAACAGTGTAGTGATAACAGTGTGTAGTGATAACAGTGTGTAGTGATAACTGTATTTAGTGATAACCGTATGCAGTGATAAAAGTGTGTATTGATAACCGTGTGTATTGATAACCGTGTGAAGTGAAACCAGTGTGTAGTGATAAGGGTGTATAGTGATAAACGTGTGAAGTGATAACAGTGTGTAGTGATAAAAGAGTGTAGTGATAACTGTGTAGTGATAACAGTGTGTAGTGATAAAAGTGTGTAATGATAACAGTTTAAAGTGATAACAGTTTGAAGTGATAACAGTGTGTAGTGGTAACCATGTGTAGTGATATTAGTGAATAGTGATAACAGTGTGTACTGATAACAGTGTGTAGTGATGACATTGTGTAGTGATAACAGTGTGTAGTGATAACCTTGTGTAGTGATAACAATGTGTAGTTATAACCATGTGGAGTGATAACGGTGTGTAGTGATAACAGTGTGTAGTGATAGCCGTGTGTAGTGATAACCGTGTGTAGTAATAACTGGATGTAGTGGTAACAGTGTGTAGTGATAACCGTGTGTAGTGATAACAGTGTGTTGTGATAACCGTGTGTAGTGTAACCGTGTGAAGTAATAACAGTCTGTAATGATAACAGTGTGTAGTGATAACCGTGTGAAGTGATAACAGTGTAGTGATAACAGTGTGTAGTGATAACCGTGGGAAATGATAACGTTGTGCAGTAATAACAGTGTGTAGTGATAACATTGTGTAGTGATATCAGTGTGAAGTGATAACAGTGAGTAGTGATAAAATTGTGTAGTGATAACCATGTGAAGTGATAACAGTGTGTAGTGATAACATTGTGTAGTGATATCAGTGTGAAGTGATACCAGTGTGTAGTGATAAAATTGCGTAGTGAAACCATGTGAAGTGATAACAGTGTATAGTGATATCAGTGTGAAGTGATAACAGTGTGTAGTGATAGCCGTGTGTAGTGATAACCGTGTGTAGTAATAACCGTATGTAGTGATAAGAGTGTGTAGCGATAACAGTGTGTAGTGATAACCTTGTGAAGTGATAACAGTGTCTAGTGATAACCGTGTGAAGTGATAACAGTGTAGTGATAACAGTGTGCAGTGATAACAGTGTGTAGTGATAACCGTATGTAGTGATAACCATATGTAGTGATAAAAGTGTGTATTGATAACCGTGTGTAGTGATAACCGTTTGAAGTGATACCAGTGTGTAGTGATAACGGTGAGTAGTGATAAACGTATGAAGTGATAACAGTGTGTAGTGAAAAAAGTGTGTTTACTAGTTGTGTTTACTAGTTGTGTTTTTACGGGGGTTGAGCTTTGCTCTTTCGGCCCGCCTCTCAACTGTCAATCAACTGTTTACTAACTACACTAACTACTTTTTTTTTTTTTTTCACACCACACACACCCCAGGAAGCAGCCCGTGACAGCTGACTAACTCCCAGGTACCTATTTACTGCTTTGTAACAGGGGCACTTAGGGTGAAAGAAACTTTGCCCATTTGTTTCTGCCTCGTGCGGGAATCGATCCCGCGCCACAGAATTACGAGCCCTGCGCGCTATCCACCAGGCTACGAGGCCCCAATGTGTAGTGTGTAGAATGTGTAGTGATATCATTGTGTAGTGATAACCATGTGTAGTGATAACAGTGTGTAGTGATAACAGTGTGTAGTGATAACAGTGTGTAGTGATGACATTGTGTAGTGATAACAGTGTGTAGTGATAACTGTGTGTAGTGATAACAATGGGTAGTGATAACCATGTGGGGTGATAACGGTGTGTAGTGATAACCGTGTGTAGTGATAGCCGTGTGTAGTGATAACCGTGTGTAGTAATAACCGGATGTAGTGATAGCAGTGTGTTGTGATAACCGTGTGTAGTGTAACCATGTGAAGTAATAACAGTGTGTAATGATAACAGTGTGTAGTGATAACTGTGTGAAGTGATACCAGTGTGTAGTGATAACCGTGTGAAATGATAACATTGTGTAGTAATAACAGTGTGTAGTGATAACCTGGTGAAGTGATAACAGTGTGTAGTGATAACAGTGTGCAGTGATAACAGTGTGTAGTGATAACATTGTGTAGTGATATCAGTGTGAAGTGATAACAGTGTGTAGTGAAAAAATTGTGTTGTGATAACAGTGTATAGTGATAACAGTGTGAAGTGATAACAGTGTGAAGTGATAAAATTTTGTGGTGATAACAGTGTGTAGTGATAGCCGTGTGTAGTGATAATCGTGTGTAGTAATAACCGTATGTAGTGATAACAGTGTGTAGCGATAACAGTGTGTAGTGATAACCGTGTGAAGTGATAACAGTGTGTAGTGATAACCGTGTGAAGTGATAACAGTGTAGTGATAACAGTGTGTAGTGATAACACTGTGTAGTGATAACCGTATGTAGTGATAACCGTATGTAGTGATAAAAGTGTGTATTGATAACCGTGTGTAGTTATAACCTTGTGAAGTGATACCAGTGTGTAGTGATAACGGTGTTTAGTGATAAACGTGTGAAGTGATAACAGTATGTAGTGATAAAAGTGTGTAGTGATAACTGTGTAGTGATAACAGTGTGTAGTGATAACAGTGTGTTGTGATAACAGTTTGAAGTGATAAAAGTATGTAGTGATAACCATGTGTAGTGATAACAGTTTGTAGTGATAACAGTGTGTAGTGATAACAGTGTGTAGTGATAACAGTGCGTAGTGATAACCGTGTGTAGAGATAGCAGTGTGTAGTGATAACCGTGTGAACTGATAACAGTGTGTAGTGATAACCATGTGTAGTGATAACAGTGTGTAGTGGTAACAGTTTGTAGTGATAACAGTGTTTAGTGATAACCGTTTGAAGTGATAACAGTGTGAAGTCATAACAGTGTGTAGTGATAACTGTATAGTGATAACCGTGTGAAGAGACATAAATATTTAGTGATAACTATGTGTAATTGTAACAGTGTGTAGTGATAACAGTGTGTAGTGATAACCGTGTGAAGTGATAACAGTGTGTAGTGATAACCGTGTGAAGTGATAACAGTGTAGTGATAACAGTGTGTAGTGATAACAGTGTGTAGTGATAACCGTATGTAGTGATAACCGTATGTAGTGATAAAAGTGTGTATTGATAACCGTGTGTAGTTATAACCGTGTGAAGTGATACCAGTGTGTAGTGATAACGGTGTTTAGTGATAAACGTGTGAAGTGATAACAGTATGTAGTGATAAAAGTGTGTAGTGATAACTGTGTAGTGATAACAGTGTGTAGTGATAACAGTGTGTTGTGATAACAGTTTGAAGTGATAACAGTATGTATTGATAACCATGTGTAGTGATAACAGTTTGTAGTGATAACAGTGTGTAGTGATAACAGTGTGTAGTGATAACAGTGCATAGTGATAACACTGTATAGAGATAGCAGTGTGTAGTGATAACCGTGTGAACTGATAACAGTGTGTAGTGATAACCATGTGTACTGATAACAGTGTGTAGTGATAACAGTGTGTAGTGATAACAGTGTGTAGTGTTAACCGTATGTAGTGATAACCGTATGTAGAGATAAAAGTGTGTATTGATAACCGTGTGTAGTGATAAACGTGTGAAGTGGTAACAGTGTGTAGTGATAAAAGTGTGTAGTGATAACAGTGTGTAGTGATAACAGTGTGAAGTGATAACAGTTTGAAGTGATAACGTTGTGTAGTGATAACAGTTTAGTAATAACAGTGAGTAGTGATAACCATGTGTAGTGATAACAGTGTGTAGTGATAACAGTGCGTAGTGATAACCGTGTGTAGTGATACCAGTGTGTAGAGATAACCGTGTGAACTGATAACAGTGTGTACTGATAACCATGTGTAGTGATAACAGTGTGTAGTGATAACAGTTTGTAGTGATACCAGTGTGTAGTGATAACCGTTTGAAGTGATAACAGTGTGTAGTCATAACAGTGTGTAGTGATAACTGTATAGTGATAACCGTGTGAAGAGACATAAATATTTAGTGATAACTATGTGTAATTGTAACAGTGTGTAGTGATAACAGAGTGTAGTGATAACAGTGTGTAGTGATAGCCGTGTGTAGTGACAGCTGTGTGTAGTGATAACCGTATGTAGTGATAACCGTATGTAGTGATAAAAGTGTGAAGTGATAACAGTGTGTAGTGATAACCGTGTGAAGTGATAACAGTGTGTTGTGATAACAGTGTGTAGTGATAACCGTGTGAAGTGATAACAGTGTGTGGTGATAAAAGTGTAAAGTGATAACAGCGGGAAGTCATAACAGCGTGAAGTGATAACCGTGTGAAGTGATAACCGTGTGAAGTGATAACAGTGTGTAGTGATAACAGTGTGTAGTAATAAAAGTGTAGAGTGATAACCGTGCGTAGTGATAACTGTGTAGTGATAACAGTGTGTAGTTATAACAGTGAATAGTGATAATCGTGTTAAGTGATAACAGTGTGTAGTGATAACAGTGTGTAGGGATAACAGTGTGTAGTGATAACCGTGTGAAGTGATAATAGTGTGTAGTGATAACAGTATGTAGTGATAACAGTGTGTAGTGATAACCGTGTAAAGTGGTAACAGTGTCTAGTGATAACAGTATGTAGTGATAACCGTGTGAAGTGATAACAGTGTGTGGTGATAACAGTGTGTAGTGATAACAGTGTGTAATTATAACAGTGTGAAGTGATAACAGTGTGTAGTGATAAAAGTGTGTAGTGATAACAGTGTGTAGTGATAACCATGTAAAGTGATAACAGTGTGTATAAATAACCGTGTGTAGTGATAACCGTGTGAAGTGATAACGGTTTGTAGGGCTATCCGTGTGAAGTGATAACAGTGTGCAGTGATAAGAGAGTGTAGTGATAAGCATCTGAAGTGATAACAGTATGTAGTGATAATGGTATGTAGTGATAACCTTGTGTAGTGATAAGCGAGTGAAGTGATAACAGTATGTAGTGATAATGGTATGTAGTGATAACCTTGTGTAGTGATAAGCGAGTGAAGTGATAACGGTTTGAAGGGCTATGCGTGTGAAGTGATAAAAGTGTGCAGTGATAACAGTGTGTAGTGATAACAGTGTGTATTGATAAAGGTTTGTAGTGATAGCCGTGTGCAGTGACAGCCGTATGAAGTGATAACAGTGTGAAGTGATAAAGTGTTAAGTAATAACAGTGTGTAGTGATAACTGTGTGAAGTGATAAAGTGTTAAGTGATAACAGTGTATAGTGATAACAGTGTGTAGTGATAACAGTGTACAGCAATAACAGTGTTTAGTGATAACTGTGTGAAATGGTAACAGTGTGAATTGATAACAGTGTGTAGTGATAACCGTGTGAAGTGAAAACCGTGTGAAGTGATAACAGTGTGAAGAGATAACATTGTGTAGTGATAACAGTGTGTAGTTATAACAGTGTGTAGTGATAACTGTGTAGTGATAACCGTGTGATGAGATAAAAATGTGTAGTGATAACTATGTGTAGTTGTAACAGTGTGTAGTGATAACAGTGTGTAATGATAACAGTGTGTAGTGATAGCCGTGTGTAGTGACAGCTGTGTGTAGTGATAACCGTATGTAGTGATAACCGTATGTAGTGATAAAAGTGTGAAGTGATAACAGTGTGTAGTGATAACCGTGTGAAGTGATAACAGTGTGTAGTGATAACAGTGTGTAGTGATAACCGTGTGAAGTGATAACAGTGTGTGGTGATAAAAGTGTAAAGTGATAACAGCGTGAAGTCATAACAGCGTGAAGTGATAACAGTGTTGTTACGGCCCTCTCGGGTCGCAACTGGATTCGTACTCTGATGTCGTTAGAGGAAGTTGTATCCGGCCCCAAGCCAGTAGTGGCTTTCAAGGGATGAGATCCGTGACGCAAGTAACTTAAAGGGGAAGGGAAATAAAGTTAAGAACTTAAGATTATAATTGTTTTAATCACCAATAAATAATATAATAAAAGAGTACACAGGGGGAGGGGTATTAACACTGTACAGGGGAATTATTTACACAAACGTCGTCTCCTGAAGACTCTGTATCCAAGCTCTCGGTTCTTTCGTGGCCTCACAACGAATCCTTTGAGAAGCTGAGTCTACTCTTGCCACAGGCCAGCCAAAACACAGTTCCACTGGGGGCACCGCCATGGAGGCCGTCAACCACAAGTCCAGCAACACAGCTGGCAGGTTCCGAATCAGCAACACTGGTCAGGCCACTCCACGAGCGACACTAGGGTAGCGCTCTCGTCAGGAGCCTCGTGTGATACCACAGATCACTCTCCTGTCTACAATACCCCAGTAGTTAATCGTCTCCAGCCGTCGGTCCCGGGTACGACAATCCTTCACTGCCGCTTCACAGGCAGGGAAACACCACAGTGTTCCTCCGGGAGGCGACTCACAGCTGCTGTAGCAAAGCACAAGGTATGGGGACGGCTGCCTTGGGTAGACTGACTCAACTTCCATCACAGCAGTCCCAGGTCGACTCTGTAAGCAGACACGTCATCAATAACAGGGACACACTAAAGCACCTCACTTACAGGCTCAGACACAAACGCCCGACGTATCCACTCCATAGATGGCGCTGTTGTCTGAGCACCACCTCACCAGAGGTCAGCAGCGGCTGTGTTGTGAGCTGAACCGGACTGGAACTGGCCCTTGTGGCCAGTACACCTCGTCCTTGCCAGGTGTCGTCGTCCGTTTGGAGGGGGTTTTGGGAGCTGACCCACAGATGGCGCGGTCGTCACTGCTCCGGGCTCGGACGCTGGATCCGGGTTCGTAACAAGTGTGTAGTGATAACAGTGTGTAGTGATAATCGTGTTAAGTGATAACAGTGTGTAGTGATAACAGTGTGTAGTGATAACAGTGTGTAGTGATAACCGTGTGAAGTGATAACAGTGTGTTGTGATAACAGTATGTAGTGATAACAGTGTGTAGTGATAACCGTGTGAAGTGGTAACAGTGTCTAGTGATAACAGTATGTAGTGATAACCATGTGAAGTTATAACAGTGTGTTGTGATAACAGTGTAAAGTGATAACAGCGTGAAGTCATAACAGTGTGCAGTAATAACCGTGTGAAGTGATAACCGTGTGAAGTGATAACAGTGTGTAGTGATAACAGTGTGTAATTATAACAGTGTGAAGTGATAACAGGAAGTAGTGATAACAGTGTGTAGTGATAACCATGTAAAGTGATAACAGTGTGTATAGATAACCGTGTGTAGTGAGAACTGTGTGAAGTGATAACGGTTTGTAGGGCTATCCGTGTGAAGTGATAACAGTGTGCAGTGATAAGAGTGTGTAGTGATAAGCATGTGAAGTGATAAAAGTATGTAGTGATAACCGTATGTAGTGATAACTTTGTGTAGTGATAAGCGAGTGAAGTCATAACGGTTTGAAGGGCTATGCATGTGAAGTGATAAAAGTGTGCAGTGATAACAGTGTGTAGTGATAACAGTGTGTATTGATAAAGGTGTGTAGTGATAGCCGTGTGCAGTGACAGCCGTGTGAAGTGATAACAGTGTGAAGTGATAACAGTGTGTAGTGATAACAGTGTGTAGTGATAACAGTGTACAGCGATAACAGTGTTTAGTGATAACTGTGTGAAATGGTAACAGTGTGAATTGATAACAGTGTGTAGTGATAACCGTGTGAAGTGGAAACCGTGTGAAGTGATAACAGTGTGAAGAGATAACAGTGTGTAGTGATAACAGTGTGTAGTCATAACAGTGTGTAGTGATAACCGTGTGTAGTGATAGCCGTGTGAATTGATATCAGTATGAAGTGATAGCAGTGTGTAGTGATAACCGTGTGAAGTGATAAGAGTGTGTGGTGATAACAGTGTAAAGTAATAACAGTGTAAAGTCATAACAGTGTGTAGGGATAACCGAGTGAAGTGATAACCGTGTGAAGTAATAACAGTGTGCAGTGATAACAGTATGAAGTGATAACAGTGTGTAGTGATAACAGTGTGTAGTGATAACAGTGTGTAGTGATAGCCGTGTGAAGTGATAACAGTGTGTAGTGATAACAGTATGTAGTGATAACAGTGTGTAGTGATAACCGTGTGAAGTGGTAACAGTGTCTAGTGATAACAGTATGTAGTGATAACCGTGTGAAGTTATAACAGTGTGTGGTGATAACAGTGTAAAGTGATAACAGCGTGAAGTCATAACAGTGTGCAGTGATAACCGTGTGAAGTGATAACCGTGTGAAGTGATAACAGTGTGTAGTGGTAACAGTGTGTAATTATAACAGTGTGAAGTGATAACAGGAAGTAGTGATAACAGTGTGTAGTGATAACCATGTAAAGTGATAACAGTGTGTATAGATAACCGTGTGTAGTGAGAACTGTGTTAAGTGATAACGGTTTGTAGGGCTATCCGTGTGAAGTGATAACAGTGTGCAGTGATAAGAGTGTGTAGTGATAAGCATGTGAAGTGATAAAAGTATGTAGTGATAACCGTATGTAGTGATAACTTTGTGTAGTGATAAGCGAGTGAAGTCATAACGGTTTGAAGGGCTATGCATGTGAAGTGATAAAAGTGTGCAGTGATAACAGTGTGTAGTGATAACAGTGTGTATTGATAAAGGTGTGTAGTGATAGCCGTGTGCAGTGACAGCCGTGTGAAGTGATAACAGTGTGAAGTGATAACAGTGTGTAGTGATAACAGTGTGTAGTGATAACAGTGTACAGCGATAACAGTGTTTAGTGATAACTGTGTGAAATGGTAACAGTGTGAATTGATAACAGTGTGTAGTGATAACCGTGTGAAGTGGAAACCGTGTGAAGTGATAACAGTGTGAAGAGATAACAGTGTGTAGTGATAACAGTGTGTAGTCATAACAGTGTGTAGTGATAACCGTGTGTAGTGATAGCCGTGTGAATTGATATCAGTATGAAGTGATAACAGTGTGTAGTGATAACCGTGTGAAGTGATAAGAGTGTGTGGTGATAACAGTGTAAAGTGATAACAGTGTAAAGTCATAACAGTGTGTAGGGATAACCGAGTGAAGTGATAACCGTGTGAAGTAATAACAGTGTGCAGTGATAACAGTATGAAGTGATAACAGTGAGTAGTGATAACAGTGTGTAGTGATAACAGTGTGTAGTGATAACCGTGTGCAGTGATAACAGTGTGTAGTGATAAAAGTGTGTAGTGATAATAGTGTGTAGTGATAAACGTATGTAGTGATGACAGTGTGTAATGATAACAGTGTGTAGTGTTAACATTGTGTAGTTATAACCGTGTGTAGTGTAACCGTGTGAAGTAATAGCAGTGTTTTGTGATAACAGTGTGTAGTGATAACAGTGTGAAGTGATAACAGTGTAGTGATAACAGTGAGTAGTGATAACCGTATATAGTGATAACCGTATGTAGAGATAAAAGTGTGTATTGATAACCGTGTGTAGTGATAAACGTGTGAAGTGATAACAGTGTGTAGTGATAAAAGTGTGTAGTGATAACTGTGCAGTGATAACAGTGTGTAGTGATAACAGTGTGAAGTGATAACAGTTTGAAGTGATAACGTTGTGTAGTGATAACAGTTTAGTAATAACAGTGAGTAGTGATAACCATGTGTAGTGATAACAGTGTTTAGTGATAACAGTGCGTAGTGATAACTGTATGTAGTGATAACAGTGTGTAGTGATAACAGTGTGCAGTGATAACAGTGTGTAGTGATGTTACGAACCCGGATCCAGGGTCCTAGCCTGGAGCAGTGACAAACACGCCATCTGTGGGTCAGCTCCCGAAACCCCCGCCAAACGAACGACGACACCTAGTGAGGACAGCGTGTACTGGCCTCGAGGACCAGTTTCCAGTCTGGTTCAGCGCTCAACACCGCCGCTCCTGACCTCTGGTGAGGTGGTGCGCCGAAGACAGCGCCATCTATGGAGTGGATATGTCGGGCGTTTGTATCTGAGCCTGTGAGTGTGGTGTATTAGTGTCCCGGTTATTAATGACGTGTCTGCTTACAGAGCCGACCTGGGACCACTGTGTTGAAGGTGTAGTCAGTCTACCCGAGGCAGCCAGTCTCCATACAGTGAAGTTTGCTGCAGCTGTCGTGACGTCGCCCCCCCGGAAGAACACTGTGGTGTGTTAGCAGGCCATTGGAGTGGCAGTTAAAGGATTTACCCGGGACCGACGGTTGGAGACGATAATCCACTGGGGTATTGAGGACAGGAGGGTGATTGGTGATATCACACGAGACTCCTGTCTAGGGCATACCCCTTTTATCGTCCGTGGAGTGGCCGTACCAGCCTTGGTGGCTCAGTACCTGCCAGCAGACCTGCTGGACGTGTGGTTGACGGCCTCCACGACGGTGCCCCCAGTGGACCTGTGTTGTGGCTGACCTGTGGCCAGGGTAGACTCGGCGTTCTCAGAGGACACGTCTTGAGGCCACGAAGAAAGCACCGCGGACTCGGCACCTAGCTTCAAGGATCCATAGTCTCCAGCAGAAGACTACAGTGAATAATCCCCTTGCATAGCATTAATACCCCCCCCTCTTTGTGTACTCTTTTATTATATATATTTAAATGGTGATGGTGTTAATTATAATATTAAGTTCTTAACTATCTTTCCATACTCCCTTTAAGTTACTTGCGTCACGGATCGCATCCCTTGAAAGCCTCTACTGGCTTGGGGCCGGATATATATCTTCCTCTAACAACATCAGAGTAAGAACCCCGTTGCGTCCCGAGAGGGCCGTAACATAATTGGCATCCCCAGCGGGATCCGTCCCCTTGTTAAGTATGTTTGACAGGGGTGGTGAAGTGGCGTAATCCCTGTATATAATTCCCCCTGTGTGACGATTGCGACGTTATACGTCCTGTGCGGTGCTCAGAGTGACTAAGTGCGATATTGTGCAGTGCGGTGCTCGCTGTGATTAAGCGATTAAGTGCAATATTGACTAGTGCGGTGCTCAGTGATTTAGTGCACTATTGTAGAGCGAAGTGTTCGCTTGGACTCAGTGCAATATTGGGTAGTGTGATGCCCGAAGTGATTACGTGCAATATTGGCAAGTGCAGTGTTTGGTGCGATAAAGTGCAATATTGGCGTAGAACAGTGCTCGGTGTGTTAAGTGCTAACGTGTAAGCAGTGTGTTAAGTGCAAAGTGTTCCATCTGTGACAATGGCAGACAAAGCTACCATCGATGATCTGGACGATGTTCAGGCTTTTCTGAACAGAGTGGACTGTCTTGCCAGATTAAAGTATCTGAGCAAACCGGAACTTGTACTAGTGAGCGCCTACCTGGAGATCAAGATCCGTGCCAGTGATTCCCGTGTGGAGATCTTGTCCAAGGTTCACCGGCACCTGAAGGCAGAAGAGAAACAGGAAGGCGAGACTCCTAGTACAAGGGAAGGTGAGGAAATAGCTTCCACAGAAAAGGAAGATAAGGGCAGTGACATTGACAGTGATGCAGGTGAGCTTAATATCAGCCTCCTAACAGTCAAAATGCGTGCCTTGGAAATCAATCGAGAAATTGAATGGAAGAAGTTAGAATTAGAACGAGAATTAAAAGATAAAGAAGTGGAGATGAAAAATAAAGAAATGGAGATGAAAGAAAAGGAAATGGCGATGAGGCGTTTAGAATTGGAAGAAAGGAAAGAAGAACGAGAAAGAGAAGAAAGAAGAGAAGAACGAGAAAGAGAAGAGAGACGAGAGAGAGAAGAACGAGAGCGAGAAAGGGAGGAAAGACAGAGACAACATGAACTAGAAGTATTACGACTAGGCGCTGGACAGAGACAAACTGGAGTAAGCGGTTTCGATCCGGTAAGGAATATCAAAATGGTCCCCAAATTCAACGAGAGAGAAGTTTCGAAGTTCTTCGCAGCCTTCGAGAAAGTCGCTGCCTCTTTGGAGTGGCCAAGGGAGAATTGGGCTATCATGATACAGTCAGTTTTGACTGGGAAGGCCCAAATCGCCTACTCTACGTTATCCCTTGACGACTCCGGCGATTACGATATGGTGAAGAAAGTGGTGCTCATGGCGTACCAATTGGTACCTGAGGCATATAGGCAAAGGTTCCGAAACCTGAAGAAGACCTCAGAGCACACTTTCACCGAATTCGCCACCATCAAGGAGCGACTTTTCCAGGAATGGTGTGCCTCTCGGAAGGTGGAGACCAGGGAAGACCTCGAACAGCTGATTCTGCTCGAGGACTTCAAGGATTGTTTGTCTGGAGACCTCAAGACGTACTTAGAGGAACAGCAGGTAGAGACCTTGAGTGCAGCCGCCACCATGGCTGAAGAGTATATCCTGACTCATAGGCCGTCTGCTAAGTACGTCCCGAGGAATTACCAGCGCCGGTTTGACAGACCTCACGACGAAGAAGAAGAAAGACCCGTCACACGAAGCGCTAAGAAGACGCCCCCAAGTAGCCCTCGAAGAACAAGTCCTAGTAGTCCGAAACACCTTAGTCCAAGGAGGAATATGGTGTGCTGGACTTGTGGGCAGAAAGGGCACATAGCTGCTAGGTGCCGAGGCAGAAGAGGTGGCAGCGCACGAAGGGAGGTGATGTTGATGAGCTGTGTTACATCACCAGTAGGAAACCAGTCTACGACGACGCAGGAAGGACCAAGTTTGTTGGCCCCTCACACTTCAACCGGGTATGTAACGAGTGATCATACTGGTAGATCAATTGTAGTGCTCAGAGATAGTGGAGCAGCCCAGTCCCTGATCGTGAAGAGCTCGTTACCCGAGGGAGTAAGTGTGGATGGGAAACCAGAGGTTATCCTGGTTGGGTTTCCGAGAACGCAGTATATCGCCCCCTTAGTGTCAGTACATCTTGACTCGCCTTATTTCAGCGGCACATGTGAGTTGGCAGTAGTCGATACCCTCCCTGTGGCTGGGATTGACGTGGTACTAGCCAACGACCTGGTGACCGATTGGAGCACCAATCATCCCAAGGTTGCGGACGAGTCTACCGGAACAGCACGGTCTGAGGTAACAGGCAATGGTAATGTCCAGGTAAAGACAGACCCGGATTTGAACATGTCTAATTTGTCCTCTCCCCCGCAGATCGACAGTTATCTAGCAGTGTCTCCTGATTCTCTCGACAAGGAACATGAGGTTAAGAAGGCAGGAGTACCTGAGCTAGAAGAGAGGCCTTGTGTGCAGACACCCACGGATACCAACGAGTCTGGAGCGAAGGCTGAGGTGTGCTTGCGGTACGGCAGGTTGCAGCGTGTAGTGGACCAGCCAGAAACTCCCCAGACGTCAGAGGTATGTGAGGTGTGTTCAAAAGGTCTAGTGCCCTCTTTGGTCCAAGCCAGGCTAGTGGATGGTGCCGGCTATGGACACGACAAGCTCAGGAAACTTATCCCTCGACTTACCAAATGTTTCCTATCGGTATTTTGTTTTGTTCTCCTATGTGTTCTCTGTGTTCTCAGTAAGGATCAGTGGACGACCCGAAGGATGATGGCTCCCGTGAACATCGAGAAGAGGTCCCAGGGATTGAAGAGTTGTACTGCAAGTGTTGCAGTTGAAGAAAGGACCTGGAAGGTAATGGTAGATACAGGAGGTACGAGAAATGATAATATGAGTGACTGTTTCCGACAGGTTGACACCCCCCGCGTGACTGCTGAGCCTCAACACAGCGTTATGCGGAATGTTGGTCGACCTGACGGTGGCAGAGTGAATGTCATCTGCGACATACAAACAGCCCCGTTGAGACTAGGAGTGGACCTAGTAGGGTATGCTGTAAGTATTGACTTACCCACTGTCGCTATCACTCTGAATTATCAGACCCCTGTATTCCAGGTTCCTGTCTCCCTGAAGGACCATCGGACCGGCACCAGAAATGCCGTCTGTGGTCAGCCATCATCGGTGCCACGACATAGGGAAGTGTCGAGTCACCCCAGATCGTGTCGAAACCAATCCGTACTCGAGAGAGGTGAGATGATGCCCCTGCTTGACATCGCAGTGGAGACGTGGGAGACGTGGAAGATTACGTCAGGCAGGTCATCGTCTGCCATTTTCAAGCTCCCTTTGTGCCAGGGTTTCTCAGTAGAAAAGTTCTGTGGACAAGACAGCCTCATCTCTCCAGTTCATAGTATAAGTAAGCCCATTTGGAGTTGTGTCGCCCTGCTAATTTGGTTTGTGTTTTTTATAGAACCCCAAACCAAATTCTTTTTGGTGGGGAGGTGTTACGAACCCGGATCCAGGGTCCTAGCCTGGAGCAGTGACAAACACGCCATCTGTGGGTCAGCTCCCGAAACCCCCGCCAAACGAACGACGACACCTAGTGAGGACAGCGTGTACTGGCCTCGAGGACCAGTTTCCAGTCTGGTTCAGCGCTCAACACCGCCGCTCCTGACCTCTGGTGAGGTGGTGCGCCGAAGACAGCGCCATCTATGGAGTGGATATGTCGGGCGTTTGTATCTGAGCCTGTGAGTGTGGTGTATTAGTGTCCCGGTTATTAATGACGTGTCTGCTTACAGAGCCGACCTGGGACCACTGTGTTGAAGGTGTAGTCAGTCTACCCGAGGCAGCCAGTCTCCATACAGTGAAGTTTGCTGCAGCTGTCGTGACGTCGCCCCCCCGGAAGAACACTGTGGTGTGTTAGCAGGCCATTGGAGTGGCAGTTAAAGGATTTACCCGGGACCGACGGTTGGAGACGATAATCCACTGGGGTATTGAGGACAGGAGGGTGATTGGTGATATCACACGAGACTCCTGTCTAGGGCATACCCCTTTTATCGTCCGTGGAGTGGCCGTACCAGCCTTGGTGGCTCAGTACCTGCCAGCAGACCTGCTGGACGTGTGGTTGACGGCCTCCACGACGGTGCCCCCAGTGGACCTGTGTTGTGGCTGACCTGTGGCCAGGGTAGACTCGGCGTTCTCAGAGGACACGTCTTGAGGCCACGAAGAAAGCACCGCGGACTCGGCACCTAGCTTCAAGGATCCATAGTCTCCAGCAGAAGACTACAGTGAATAATCCCCTTGCATAGCATTAATACCCCCCCCTCTTTGTGTACTCTTTTATTATATATATTTAAATGGTGATGGTGTTAATTATAATATTAAGTTCTTAACTATCTTTCCATACTCCCTTTAAGTTACTTGCGTCACGGATCGCATCCCTTGAAAGCCTCTACTGGCTTGGGGCCGGATATATATCTTCCTCTAACAACATCAGAGTAAGAACCCCGTTGCGTCCCGAGAGGGCCGTAACAAGTGATAATCGTATGAAGTGATAACAGTGTGTAGTCATAACAGTGTGTAGTGATAACCGTGTGAAGAGATAACAGTGTGTAGTGATAACTATGTGTAGTTGTAACAGTGTGTAGTTATAACAGTTAGTAGTGATAACAGTGTGTAGTGATAGCCGTGTGTAGTGACAGCTGTGTGTAGTGATAACCGTATGTAGTGATAACCGTATGTAGTGATAAAAGTGTGAAGTGATAACAGTGTGTAGTGATAACTGTGTGAAGTGATAACAGTGTGTAGTGATAACAGTGTGTAGTGATACCCGTGTGAAGTGATAACAGTGTGTGGTGATACAAGTGTAAAGAGATAACAGCGTGAAGTCATAACAGTGTGCAGTGATAACCGTGTGAAGTGATAACCGTGTGAAGTGATAACAGTGTGTAGTGATAACAGTGTGTTGGGATAACAGTGTGTAGTGATAACCGTGCGTAGTGATAACTGTGTAGTGATAACAGTGTTTAGTGATAACAGTGAATAGTGATAATCGTGTGAATTGATAACAGTGTGTAGTGATAACCGTGTGAAGTGATAACAGTGTGTGGTGATAAAAGTGTAAAGTGATAACAGCGTGAAGTCATAACAGCGTGAAGTGATAACCGTGTGAAGTGATAACCGTGTGAAGTGATAACAGTGTGTAGTGATAACAGTAAGTAGTGATAACAGTTTGTAGTGATAACCGTGCGTAGTGATAACTGTGTAGTGATAACAGTGTGTAGTGATAACAGTGAATAGTGATAATCGTGTTAAGTGATAACAGTGTGTAGTGATAACAGTGTGTAGTGATAACCGTGTGAAGTGATAACAGTGTGTAGTCATAACAGTATGTAGTGATAACAGCGTGTAGTGATAACCGTGTAAAGTGGTAACAGTGTCTAGTGATAACAGTATGTAGTGATAACCGTGTGAAGTTATAACAGTGTGTGGTGATAACAGTGTAAAGTGATAACAGCGTGAAGTCATAACAGTGTGCAGTGATAACCGTGTGAAGTGATAACCGTGTGAAGTGATAACTGTGTGTAGTGATAACAGTGTGTAATTATAACAGTGTGAAGTGATAACAGGAAGTAGTGATAACAGTGTGTAGTGATAACCATGTAAAGTGATAACAATGTGTATAGATAACCGTGTGTAGTGAGAACCGTGTGAAGTGATAACGGTTTGTAGGGCTATCCGTGTGAAGTGATAACAGTGTGCAGTGATAAGAGTGTGTAGTGATAAGCATGTGAAGTGATAAAAGTATGTAGTGATAACCGTATGTAGTGATAACTTTGTGTAGTGATAAGCGAGTGAAGTGATAACGGTTTGAAGGGCTATGCGTGTGAATGATAAGAGTGTGTGGTGATAACAGTGTAAAGTGATAACAGTGTAAAGTCATAACAGTGTGTAGGGATAACCGAGTGAAGTGATAACCGTGTGAAGTGATAACAGTGTGCAGTGATAACAGTATTAAGTGATAACAGTGAGTAGTGATAACAGTGTGTAGTGATAACAGTGTGTAGTGATAACCGTGTGTAGTGATCACAGTGTGTAGTGATAAAAGTGTGTAGTGATAATAGTGTGTAGTGATAAACGTATGTAGTGATGACAGTGTGTAGTGATAACAGTGTGTAGTGATAACAGTGTGTAGTTAAATCCGTGTGTAGTGTAACCGTGTGAAGTAATAGCAGTGTTTTGTGATAACAGTGTGTAGTGATAACAGTGTGTAGTTATAACCGTGTGTAGTGTAACCGTGTGAAGTAATAGCAGTGTTTTGTGATAACAGTGTGTAGTGATAACCGTGTGAAGTGATAACAGTGTAGTGATAACAGTGTGTAGTGATAACCGTATATAGTGATAACCGTATGTAGAGATAAAAGTGTGTATTGATGACAGTGTGTAGTGATAAACGTGTGAAGTGATAACAGTGTGTAGTGATAAAAGTGTGTAGTGATAACTGTGCAGTGATAACAGTGTGTAGTGATAACCGTGTGAAGAGATAACAAAGTGTAGTGATAACTATGTGTAGTTATAACAGTGTGTAGTTATAACAGTGTGTAGTGATAACAGTGTGTAGTGATAGCCGTGTGTAGTGACAGCTGTGTGTAGTGATAACCGTATGTAGTGATAACCGTATGTAGTGATAAAAGTGTGAAATGATAACAGTGTGTAGTGATAACTGTGTGAAGTGATAACAGTGTGTAGTGATAACAGTGTGTAGGGATAACAGTGTGTAGTGATAACCGTGCGTAGTGATAACTGTGTAGGGATAACAGTGTGTAGTGATAACAGTGAATAGTGATAATCGTGTGAATTGATAACAGTGTGTAGTGATAACAGTGTGTAGTAATAACAGTGTGTAGTTATAACCGTGTGAAGTGATAACAGGAAGTAGTGATAACAGTGTGTAGTGATAACAGTGTGTAGTGATAACCATGTAAAGTGATAACAGTGTGTATAGATAACCGTGTGTAGTGATAACCGTATGAAGTGATAACGGTTTGTAGGGCTATCCGTGTGAAGTGATAACAGTGTGCAGTGATAACAGTGTGTAGTGATAAGCATATGAAGTGATAACAGTGTGTAGTGATAACCGTATGTAGTGATAACCGTGTGTAGTGATAAGCGAGTGAAGTGATAAGGGTTTGAAGGGCTATGCGTGTGAAGTGATAACAGTGTGCAGTGATAACAATGTGTAGTGATAACAGTGTGTATTGATAAAGGTGTGTAGTGATAGCCGTGTGCAGTGACAGCCGTGTGAAGTGATAACAGTGTGAAGTGATAACAGTGTGTAGTGATAACAGTGTGTAGTGATAACAGTGTACAGCGATAACAGTGTTTAGTGATAACTGTGTGAAATGGTAACAGTGTGAATTGATAACAGTGTGTAGTGATAACCGTGTGAAGTGGAAACCGTGTGAAGTGATAACAGTGTGAATAGATAACAGTGTGTAGTGATAACAGTGTGTAGTCATAACAGTGTGTAGTGATAACCGTGTGTAGTGATAGCCGTGTGAATTGATATCAGTATGAAGTGATAACAGTGTGTAGTGATAACCGTGTGAAGTGATAAGAGTGTGTGGTGATAACAGTGTAAAGTGATAACAGTGTAAAGTCATAACAGTGTGTAGGGATAACCGAGTGAAGTGATAACCGTGTGAAGTAATAACTGTGCAGTGATAACAGTATGAAGTGATAACAGTGAGTAGTGATAACAGTGTGTAGTGATAACAGTGTGTAGTGATAACCGTGTGCAGTGATAACAGTGTGTAGTGATAAAAGTGTGTAGTGATAATAGTGTGTAGTGATAAACGTATGTAGTGATGACAGTGTGTAGTGATAACAGTGTGTAGTGTTAACATTGTGTAGTTATAACCGTGTGTAGTGTAACCGTGTGAAGTAATAGCAGTGTTTTGTGATAACAGTGTGTAGTGATAACCGTGTGAAGTGATAACAGTGTAGTGATAACAGTGAGTAGTGATAACCGTATATAGTGATAACCGTATGTAGAGATAAAAGTGTGTATTGATAACCGTGTGTAGTGATAAACGTGTGAAGTGATAACAGTGTGTAGTGATAAAAGTGTGTAGTGATAACTGTGCAGTGATAACAGTGTGTAGTGATAACAGTGTGAAGTGATAACAGTTTGAAGTGATAACGTTGTGTAGTGATAACAGTTTAGTAATAACAGTGAGTAGTGATAACCATGTGTAGTGATAACAGTGTTTAGTGATAACAGTGCGTAGTGATAACTGTATGTAGTGATAACAGTGTGTAGTGATAACAGTGTGCAGTGATAACAGTGTGTAGTGATAACCGTATGAAGTGATAACAGTGTGTAGTCATAACAGTGTGTAGTGATAACCGTGTGAAGAGATAACAGTGTGTAGTGATAACTATGTGTAGTTGTAACAGTGTGTAGTTATAACAGTGTGTAGTGATAACAGTGTGTAGTGATAGCCGTGTGTAGTGACAGCTGTGTGTAGTGATAACCGTATGTAGTGATAACCGTATGTAGTGATAAAAGTGTGAAGTGATAACAGTGTGTAGTGATAACTGTGTGAAGTGATAACAGTGTGTAGTGATAACAGTGTGTAGTGATACCCGTGTGAAGTGATAACAGTGTGTGGTGATACAAGTGTAAAGAGATAACAGCGTGAAGTCATAACAGTGTACAGTGATAACCGTGTGAAGTGATAACCGTGTGAAGTGATAACAGTGTGTAGTGATAACAGTGTGTTGGGATAACAGTGTGTAGTGATAACCGTGCGTAGTGATAACTGTGTAGTGATAACAGTGTTTAGTGATAACAGTGAATAGTGATAATCGTGTGAATTGATAACAGTGTGTAGTGATAACCGTGTGAAGTGATAACAGTGTGTGGTGATAAAAGTGTAAAGTGATAACAGCGTGAAGTCATAAAAGCGTGAAGTGATAACCGTGTGAAGTGATAACCGTGTGAAGTGATAACAGTGTGTAGTGACAACAGTAAGTAGTGATAACAGTGTGTAGTGATAACCGTGCGTAGTGATAACTGTGTAGTGATAACAGTGTGTAGTGATAACAGTGAATAGTGATAATCGTGTTAAGTGATAACAGTGTGTAGTGATAACAGTGTGTAGTGATAACCGTGTGAAGTGATAACAGTGTGTAGTCATAACAGTATGTAGTGATAACAGCGTGTAGTGATAACCGTGTAAAGTGGTAACAGTGTCTAGTGATAACAGTATGTAGTGATAACCGTGTGAAGTTATAACAGTGTGTGGTGATAACAGTGTAAAGTGATAACAGCGTGAAGTCATAACAGTGTGCAGTGATAACCGTGTGAAGTGATAACCGTGTGAAGTGATAACTGTGTGTAGTGATAACAGTGTGTAATTATAACAGTGTGAAGTGATAACAGGAAGTAGTGATAACAGTGTGTAGTGATAACAGTGTGTAGTGATAACCATGTAAAGTGATAACAGTGTGTATAGATAACCGTGTGTAGTGAGAACCGTGTGAAGTGATAACGGTTTGTAGGGCTATCCGTGTGAAGTGATAACAGTGTGCAGTGATAAGAGTGTGTAGTGATAAGCATGTGAAGTGATAAAAGTATGTAGTGATAACCGTATGTAGTGATAACTTTGTATAGTGATAAGCGAGTGAAGTGATAACAGTTTGAAGGGCTATGCGTGTGAATGATAAGAGTGTGTGGTGATAACAGTGTAAAGTGATAACAGTGTAAAGTCATAACAGTGTGTAGGGATAACCGAGTGAAGTGATAACCGTGTGAAGTGATAACAGTGTGCAGTGATAACAGTATTAAGTGATAACAGTGAGTAGTGATATCAGTGTGTAGTGATAACAGTGTGTAGTGATAACCGTGTGTAGTGATCACAGTGTGTAGTGATAAAAGTGTGTAGTGATAATAGTGTGTAGTGATAAACGTATGTAGTGATGACAGTGTGTAGTGATAACAGTGTGTAGTGATAACAGTGTGTAGTTAAATCCGTGTGTAGTGTAACCGTGTGAAGTAATAGCAGTGTTTTGTGATAACAGTGTGTAGTGATAACAGTGTGTAGTTATAACCGTGTGTAGTGTAACCGTGTGAAGTAATAGCAGTGTTTTGTGATAACAGTGTGTAGTGATAACCGTGTGAAGTGATAACAGTGTAGTGATAACAGTGTGTAGTGATAACCGTATATAGTGATAACCGTATGTAGAGATAAAAGTGTGTATTGATAACAGTGTGTAGTGATAAACGTGTGAAGTGATAACAGTGTGTAGTGATAAAAGTGTGTAGTGATAACTGTGCAGTGATAACAGTGTGTAGTGATAACCGTGTGAAGAGATAACAAAGTGTAGTGATAACTATGTGTAGTTATAACAGTGTGTAGTTATAACAGTGTGTAGTGATAACAGTGTGTAGTGATAGCCGTGTGTAGTGACAGCTGTGTGTAGTGATAACCGTATGTAGTGATAACCGTATGTAGTGATAAAAGTGTGAAATGATAACAGTGTGTAGTGATAACTGTGTGAAGTGATAACAGTGTGTAGTGATAACAGTGTGTAGGGATAACAGTGTGTAGTGATAACCGTGCGTAGTGATAACTGTGTAGGGATAACAGTGTGTAGTGATAACAGTGAATAGTGATAATCGTGTGAATTGATAACAGTGTGTAGTGATAACAGTGTGTAGGCATAACAGTGTGTCGTGATAACCGTGTGTAGTGATAGCCGTGTGAATTGATATCAGTATGAAGTGATAACAGTGTGTAGTGATAACCGTGTGAAGTGATAAGAGTGTGTGGTGATAACAGTGTAAAGTGATAACAGTGTAAAGTCATAACAGTGTGTAGGGATAACCGAGTGAAGTGATAACCGTGTGAAGTAATAACAGTGTGCAGTGATAACAGTATGAAGTGATAACAGTGAGTAGTGATAACAGTGTGTAGTGATAACAGTGTGTAGTGATAACCGTGTGCAGTGATAACAGTGTGTAGTGATAAAAGTGTGTAGTGATAATAGTGTGTAGTGATAAACGTATGTAGTGATGACAGTGTGTAGTGATAACAGTGTGTAGTGTTAACATTGTGTAGTTATAACCGTGTGTAGTGTAACCGTGTGAAGTAATAGCAGTGTTTTGTGATAACAGTGTGTAGTGATAACCGTGTGAAGTGATAACAGTGTAGTGATAACAGTGAGTAGTGATAACCGTATATAGTGATAACCGTATGTAGAGATAAAAGTGTGTATTGATAACCGTGTGTAGTGATAAACGTGTGAAGTGATAACAGTGTGTAGTGATAAAAGTGTGTAGTGATAACTGTGCAGTGATAACAGTGTGTAGTGATAACAGTGTGAAGTGATAACAGTTTGAAGTGATAACGTTGTGTAGTGATAACAGTTTAGTAATAACAGTGAGTAGTGATAACCATGTGTAGTGATAACAGTGTTTAGTGATAACAGTGTGTAGTGATAACAGTGTGCAGTGATAACAGTGTGTAGTGATAACCGTATGAAGTGATAACAGTGTGTAGTCATAACAGTGTGTAGTGATAACCGTGTGAAGAGATAACAGTGTGTAGTGATAACTATGTGTAGTTGTAACAGTGTGTAGTTATAACAGTGTGTAGTGATAACAGTGTGTAGTGATAGCCGTGTGTAGTGACAGCTGTGTGTAGTGATAACCGTATGTAGTGATAACCGTATGTAGTGATAAAAGTGTGAAGTGATAACAGTGTGTAGTGATAACTGTGTGAAGTGATAACAGTGTGTAGTGATAACAGTGTGTAGTGATACCCGTGTGAAGTGATAACAGTGTGTGGTGATACAAGTGTAAAGAG
Organism: Procambarus clarkii; assembly: GCF_040958095.1. Lineage (NCBI taxonomy): Eukaryota > Metazoa > Arthropoda > Malacostraca > Decapoda > Cambaridae > Procambarus > Procambarus clarkii. The sequence goes on along the minus strand of NC_091217.1, from coordinate 23,449,215 downwards.
ATAACAGCGTGAAGTCATAACAGTGTGCAGTGATAACCGTGTGAAGTGATAACCGTGTGAAGTGATAACAGTGTGTAGTGATAACAGTGTGTTGGGATAACAGTGTGTAGTGATAACCGTGCGTAGTGATAACTGTGTAGTGATAACAGTGTTTAGTGATAACAGTGAATAGTGATAATCGTGTGAATTGATAACAGTGTGTAGTGATAACCGTGTGAAGTGATAACAGTGTGTGGTGATAAAAGTGTAAAGTGATAACAGCGTGAAGTCATAACAGCGTGAAGTGATAACCGTGTGAAGTGATAACCGTGTGAAGTGATAACAGTGTGTAGTGATAACAGTAAGTAGTGATAACAGTGTGTAGTGATAACCGTGCGTAGTGATAACTGTGTAGTGATAACAGTGTGTAGTGATAACAGTGAATAGTGATAATCGTGTTAAGTGATAACAGTGTGTAGTGATAACAGTGTGTAGTGATAACCGTGTGAAGTGATAACAGTGTGTAGTCATAACAGTATGTAGTGATAACAGCGTGTAGTGATAACCGTGTAAAGTGGTAACAGTGTCTAGTGATAACAGTATGTAGTGATAACCGTGTGAAGTTATAACAGTGTGTGGTGATAACAGTGTAAAGTGATAACAGCGTGAAGTCATAACAGTGTGCAGTGATAACCGTGTGAAGTGATAACCGTGTGAAGTGATAACTGTGTGTAGTGATAACAGTGTGTAATTATAACAGTGTGAAGTGATAACAGGAAGTAGTGATAACAGTGTGTAGTGATAACAGTGTGTAGTGATAACCATGTAAAGTGATAACAGTGTGTATAGATAACCGTGTGTAGTGAGAACCGTGTGAAGTGATAACGGTTTGTAGGGCTATCCGTGTGAAGTGATAACAGTGTGCAGTGATAAGAGTGTGTAGTGATAAGCATGTGAAGTGATAAAAGTATGTAGTGATAACCGTATGTAGTGATAACTTTGTGTAGTGATAAGCGAGTGAAGTGATAACGGTTTGAAGGGCTATGCGTGTGAATGATAAGAGTGTGTGGTGATAACAGTGTAAAGTGATAACAGTGTAAAGTCATAACAGTGTGTAGGGATAACCGAATGAAGTGATAACCGTGTGAAGTGATAACAGTGTGCAGTGATAACAGTATTAAGTGATAACAGTGAGTAGTGATAACAGTGTGTAGTGATAACAGTGTGTAGTGATAACCGTGTGTAGTGATCACAGTGTGTAGTGATAAAAGTGTGTAGTGATAATAGTGTGTAGTGATAAACGTATGTAGTGATGACAGTGTGTAGTGATAACAGTGTGTAGTGATAACAGTGTGTAGTTAAATCCGTGTGTAGTGTAACCGTGTGAAGTAATAGCAGTGTTTTGTGATAACAGTGTGTAGTGATAACAGTGTGTAGTTATAACCGTGTGTAGTGTAACCGTGTGAAGTAATAGCAGTGTTTTGTGATAACAGTGTGTAGTGATAACCGTGTGAAGTGATAACAGTGTAGTGATAACAGTGTGTAGTGATAACCGTATATAGTGATAACCGTATGTAGTGATAGCCGTATGTAGTGATAAAAGTGTGAAATGATAACAGTGTGTAGTGATAATTGTGTGAAGTGATAACAGTGTGTAGTGATAACAGTGTGTAGGGATAACAGTGTGTAGTGATAACCGTGCGTAGTGATAACTGTGTAGGGATAACAGTGTGTAGTGATAACAGTGAATAGTGATAATCGTGTGAATTGATAACAGTGTGTAGTGATAACAGTGTGTAGTAATAACAGTGTGTAGTTATAACCGTGTGAAGTGATAACAGGAAGTAGTGATAACAGTGTGTAGTGATAACAGTGTGTAGTGATAACCATGTAAAGTGATAACAGTGTGTATAGATAACCGTGTGAAGTGATAACAGTGTGTAGTGATAAAAGTGTGTGGTGATAACTGTGCAGTGATAACAGTGTGTAGTGATAACCGTGTGAAGAGATAACAAAGTGTAGTGATAACTATGTGTAGTTATAGCAGTGTGTAGTTATAACAGTGTGTAGTGATAACAGTGTGTAGTGATAGCCGTGTGTAGTGACAGCTGTGTGTAGTGATAACCGTATGTAGTGATAGCCGTATGTAGTGATAAAAGTGTGAAATGATAACAGTGTGTAGTGATAATTGTGTGAAGTGATAACAGTGTGTAGTGATAACAGTGTGTAGGGATAACAGTGTGTAGTGATAACCGTGCGTAGTGATAACTGTGTAGGGATAACAGTGTGTAGTGATAACAGTGAATAGTGATAATCGTGTGAATTGATAACAGTGTGTAGTGATAACAGTGTGTAGTAATAACAGTGTGTAGTTATAACCGTGTGAAGTGATAACAGGAAGTAGTGATAACAGTGTGTAGTGATAACAGTGTGTAGTGATAACCATGTAAAGTGATAACAGTGTGTATAGATAACCGTGTGTAGTGATAACCGTATGAAGTGATAACGGTTTGTAGGGCTATCCGTGTGAAGTGATAACAGTGTGCAGTGATAACAGTGTGTAGTGATAAGCATATGAAGTGATAACAGTGTGTAGTGATAACCGTATGTAGTGATAACCGTGTGTAGTGATAAGCGAGTGAAGTGATAAGGGTTTGAAGGGCTATGCGTGTGAAGTGATAACAGTGTGCAGTGATAACAATGTGTAGTGATAACAGTGTGTATTGATAAAGGTGTGTAGTGATAGCCGTGTGCAGTGACAGCCGTGTCAAGTGATAACAGTGTGAAGTGATAACAGTGTGTAGTGATAACAGTGTGTAGTAATAACCGTGCGTAGTGATAACTGTGTGAAGTGAAAACAGTGTTAAGTGATAACAGTGTGTAGTGATAACAGTGCGTAGTGATAACAGTGTACAGCGATAACAGTGTTTAGTGATAACAGTGTGATAGTATAACAGTGTGAATTGATAACACTGTGTAGTGATAACCGTGTGAAGTGAAAACCGTGTGAAGTGATAACAGTTTGAAGAGATAACAGTGTGTAGTGATAACCAGTGTGTAGTCATAACAGTGTGTAGTGATAACCGTGTATAGTGATAGCCGTGTGTAGTGATAACCAGTGTGTAGTCATAACAGTGTGTAGTGATAACCGTGTATAGTGATAGCCGTGTGAATTGATATCAGTATGAAGTAATAACAGTGTGTAGTGATAACCGTGTGAAGTGATAAGAGTGTGTGGTGATAACAGTGTAAAGTGATAACAGTGTGAAGTCATAACAGTGTGTAGGGATAACCGTGTGAAGTGATAACCGTGTGAAGTGATAACAGTGTGTAGTGATAACAGTATGAAGTGATAACAGTGTGTAGTGATAACAGTGTGTAGTGATAACCGTGTGTAGTGATAACAGTGTGTAGTGATAAAAGTGTGTACTGATAATAGTGTGTAGTGATAAACGTATGTAGTGATGACAGTGTGTAGTGATAACAGTGTGTAGTGATAACAGTGTGTAGTTATAACCGTGTGTAGTGTAACCGTGTTAAGTAATAACAGTGTTTTGTGATAACAGTGTATAGTGATAATTGTGTGAAGTGATAACAGTGTAGTGATAGCCGTGTGTAGTGACAGCTGTGTGTAGTGATAACCGTATGTCGTGATAACCGTATGTAGTGATAAAAGTGTGCAGTGATAACCGTGTGAACTGATAATCGTGTGAAGTGATAACAGTGTGTAGTGATAACAGTGTGTAGTGATAACAGTGTGTAGTGATAACAGTGAATAGTGATAATCGTGTTAAGTGATAACAGTGTGTAGTGATAACAGTGTGTAGTGATAACAGTGTGTAGTGATAACCGTGTGAAGTGATAACAGTGTGTAGTGATAACAGTATGTAGTGATAACAGTGTGTAGTGATAACCGTGTAAAGTGGTAACAGTGTCTAGTGATAACAGAGTGTAGCGATAACAGTGTGTAGTAATAACCGTGTGAAGTGATAACAGTGTCTAGTGATAACCGTGTGAAGTGATAGCAGTGTAGTGATAACAGTGTGAAGTGATAACCGTATGTAGTGACGTGTTTAGTGATAAACGTGTGAAGTGATAACAGTGTGTAGTGATAAATGTGTGTAGTGATAACTGTGTAGTGATAACAGTGTGTAGTGATAACAGTGTGAAGTGATAACAGTTTGAAGTGATAACGTTGTGTAGTGATAACAGTTTTAGTTATAACAGTGAGTAGTGATAACCATGTGAAGTGATAACAGTGTGTAGTGATAACAGTGCGTAGTGATAACCGTGTGTAGTGATAGCAGTGTGTAGAGATAACCGTGCGAACTGATAACAGTGTGTACTGGTAACCATGTGTAGTGATAACAGTGTGTAGTGATAACAGTGTGTAGTGATAACAGTGTGTAGTGATAACTGTGTAGTGATAACCGTGTGAAGAGATAACAATGTGTTGTGATAACTATGTGTAGTTGTAACAGTGTGTAGTAATAACAGTGTGTAGTGATAACAGTGTGTAGTGATAGTCGTGTGTCGTGACAGCTGTGTGTAGTGATAACCGTATGTAGTGATAAAAAAGTGCAGTGATAACCGTGTGAAGTGATAACCGTCTGAAGTGATAACAGTGTGTAGTGATAACAGTGTGTAGTGATAACAGTGTGTAGTGATAACCGTGTGAAGTGATAACAGTGTGTAGTCATAACAGTGTGTAGTAATAACAGTGTAGTGATAACCGTGTGAAGAGATAACAATGTGTTGTGATAACTATGTGTAGTTGTAACAGTGTGTAGTGATAACAGTGTGTAGTGATAACAGTGTGTAGTGATAACCGTGTGTAGTGATCACAGTGTGTAGTGATAAAAGTGTGTAGTGATAATAGTGTGTAGTGATAAACGTATGTAGTGATGACAGTGTGTAGTGATAACAGTGTGTAGTGATAACAGTGTGTAGTTATAACCGTGTGTAGTGTAACCGTGTGAAGTAATAGCAGTGTTTTGTGATAACAGTGTGTAGTGATAACAGTGTGTAGTTATAACCGTGTGTAGTGTAACCGTGTGAAGTAATAGCAGTGTTTTGTGATAACAGTGTGTAATGATAACCGTGTGTAGTGATAACAGTGTAGTGATAACCGTATATAGTGATAACCGTATGTAGAGATAAAAGTGTGTATTGATAACCGTGTGTAGTGATAAACGTGTGAAGTGATAACAGTGTGTAGTGATAAAAGTGTGTAGTGATAACTGTGCAGTGATAACAGTGTGTAGTGATAACAGTGTGAAGTGATAACAGTTTGAAGTGATAACGTTGTGTAGTGATAATAGTTTAGAAATAACAGTGAGTAGTGATAACCATGTGTAGTGATAACAGTGTTTAGTGATAACAGTGCGTAGTGATAACTGTGTGTAGTGATAGCTGTGTGTAGAGATAACCGTGTTTACTGATAACAGTGTGTACTGATAACCATGTGTAGTGATAACAGTGTGTAGTGGTAACAGTGTGTAGTGATAACCGTATTAAGTGATAACAGTGTGTAGTCATAACAGTGTGTAGTGATAACCGTGTGAAGAGATAACAATGTGTAGTGATAACTATGTGTAGTTGTAACAGTTGTAGTTATAACAGTGTGTAGTGATAACAGTGTGTAATGATAGCCGTGTGTAGTGACAGTGTGTGTAGTGATAACCGTATGTAGTGATAACCGTATGTAGTGATAAAAGTGTGAAATGATAACAGTGTGTAGTGATAACTGTGTGAAGTGATAACAGTGTGTAGTGATAACAGTGTGTAGGGATAACAGTGTGTAGTGATAACCGTGCGTAGTGATAACTGTGTAGTGATAACAGTGTGTAGTGATAACAGTGAATAGTGATAACAGTGAATAGTGATAATCGTGTGAATTTATAACAGTGTGTAGTGATAACAGTGTGTAGTTATAACCGTGTGAAGTGATAACAGTGTGTAGTGATAACAGTGTGTAGTGATAACCATGTAAAGTGATACCAGTGTGTATAGATAACCGTGTGTAGTGATAACCGTGTGAAGTGATAACGGTTTGTAGGGCTAACCGTGTGAAGTGATAACAGTGTGCAGTTATAAGAGTGTGTAGTGATAAGCATGTGAAGTGATAACAGTGTGTAGTGATAACCGTATGTAGTGATAACCGTGTGTAGTGATAAGCGAGTGAAGTGATAAGGGTTTGAAGGGCTATGCGTGTGAAGTGATAACAGTGTGCAGTGATAACAATGTGTAGTGATAACAGTGAGTATTGATAAAGGTGTGTAGTGATAGCCGTGTGCAGTGACAGCCGTGTGAAGTGATAACAGTGTGAAGTGATAACAGTGTGTAGTGATAACAGTGTGTAGTAATAACCGTGCGTAGTGATAACTGTGTGAAGTGAAAACAGTGTTAAGTGATAACAGTGTGTAGTGATAACAGTGCGTAGTGATAACAGTGTACAGCGATAACAGTGTTTAGTAGTGATAACAGTGTGATATGGTAACAGTGTGAATTGATAACACTGTGTAGTGATAACCGTGTGAAGTGAAAACCGTGTGAAGTGATAACAGTGTGTAGTGATAACAGTGTGTAGTGATAACCATGTAAAGTGATACCAGTGTGTATAGATAACCGTGTGTAGTGATAACCGTGTGAAGTGATAACGGTTTGTAGGGCTAACCGTGTGAAGTGATAACAGTGTGCAGTTATAAGAGTGTGTAGTGATAAGCATGTGAAGTGATAACAGTGTGTAGTGATAACCGTATGTAGTGATAACCGTGTGTAGTGATAAGCGAGTGAAGTGATAAGGGTTTGAAGGGCTATGCGTGTGAAGTGATAACAGTGTGCAGTGATAACAATGTGTAGTGATAACAGTGAGTATTGATAAAGGTGTGTAGAGATAGCCGTGTGCAGTGACAGCCGTGTGAAGTGATAACAGTGTGAAGTGATAACAGTGTGTAGTGATAACAGTGTGTAGTAATAACCGTGCGTAGTGATAACTGTGTGAAGTGAAAACAGTGTTAAGTGATAACAGTGTGTAGTGATAACAGTGCGTAGTGATAACAGTGTACAGCGATAACAGTGTTTAGTAGTGATAACAGTGTGATATGGTAACAGTGTGAATTGATAACACTGTGTAGTGATAACCGTGTGAAGTGAAAACCGTGTGAAGTGATAACAGTTTGAAGAGATAACAGTGTGTAGTGATAACAGTGTGTAGTCATAACAGTGTGTAGTGATAACCGTGTATAGTGATAGCCGTGTGAATTGATATCAGTATAAAGTAATAACAGTGTGTGGTGATAACAGTGTAAAGTGATAACAGTGTACTCACCTAATTGTACTCACCTAATTGTGCTTGCGGGGGTTGAGCTTTGGCTCTTAGGTCCCGCCTCTCAACTGTCAATCAACTGGTGTACAGATTCCTGAGCCTACTGGGCTCTATCATATCTACATTTGAAACTGTGTATGGAGTCAGCCTCCACCACATCACTTCCTAGTGCATTCCATTTATTAATTACTCTGACACTGAAAAAATTCTTTCTAACGTAAAGTGTGAAGTCATAACAGTGTGTAGGGATAACCGTGTGAAGTGATAACCGTGTGAAGTGATAACAGTGTGTAGTGATAACAGTATGAAGTGATAACAGTGTGTAGTGATAACAGTGTGTAGTGATAACAGTGTGTAGTGATAAAAGTGTGTAGTGATAATAGTGTGTAGTGATAAACGTATGTAGTGATGACAGTGTGTAGTGATAACAGTGTGTAGTGATAACAGTGTGTAGTTATAACCGTGTGTAGTGTAACCGTGTTAAGTAATAACAGTGTTTTGTGATAACAGTGTGTAGTGATAATTTTGTGAAGTGATAACAGTGTAGTGATAGCCGTGTGTAGTGACAGCTGTGTGTAGTGATTACCGTATGTAGTGATAACCGTATGTAGTGATAAAAGTGTGCAGTGATAACCGTGTGAACTGATAACCGTGTGAAGTGATAACTGTGTGTAGTGATAACAGTGTGTAGTGATAACAGTGTGTAGTGATAACAGTGAATAGTGATAATCGTGTTAAGTGATAACAGTGTGTAGTGATAACAGTGTGTAGTGATAACAGTGTGTAGTGATAACAGTGTGTAGTGATAACCGTGTGAAGTGATAACAGTGTGTAGTGATAACAGTATGTAGTGATAACAGTGTGTAGTGATAACCGTGTAAAGTGGTAACAGTGTAAAGTGATAATAGAGTGTAGCGATAACAGTGTGTAGTAATAACCGTGTGAAGTGATAACAGTGTCTAGTGATAACCGTGTGAAGTGATAGCAGTGTAGTGATAACAGTATGTAGTGATAACCGTATGTAGAGATAAAAGTGTGTATTGATAACCGTGTTTAGTGATAAACGTGTGAAGTGATAACAGTGTGTAGTGATAAAAGTGTGTAGTGATAACTGTGTAGTGATAACAGTGTGTAGTGATAACAGTGTGAAGTGATAACAGTTTGAAGTGATAACGTTGTGTAGTGATTACAGTTTTAGTTATAACAGTGAGTAGTGATAACCATGTGTAGTGATAACAGTGTGTAGTGATAACAGTGCGTAGTGATAACCGTGTGTAGTGATAGCAGTGTGTAGAGATAACCGTGTAAACTGATAACAGTGTGTACTGGTAACCATGTGTAGTGATAACAGTGTGTAGTGATAACAGTGTGTAGTGATAACAGTGTGTAGTGATAACTGTATGAAGTGATAACAGTGTGTAGTCATAACAGTGTGTAGTCATAACAGTGTGTAGTGATAACTGTGTAGTGATAACCGTGTGAAGAGATAACAATGTGTTGTGATAACTATGTGTAGTTGTAACAGTGTGTAGTAATAACAGTGTGTAATGATAACAGTGTGTAGTGATAGTCGTGTGTAGTGACAGCTGTGTGTAGTGATAACCGTATGTAGTGATAACCGTATGTAGTAATAAAAGTGTGCAGTGATAACTGTGTGAAGTGATAACCGTCTGAAGTGATAACAGTGTGTAGTGATAACAGTGTGTAGTGATAACAGTGTGTAGTGATAACCGTGTGAAGTGATTGTTACGGCCCTCTCGGGACGCAACGGGGTCCTTACTCTGATGTTGTTAGAGGAAGATATAATGTATCCGTTCCCAAGCTAGTAGTGGCTATCAAGGGATGTGATCCGTGACGCAAGTAACTTAAAGGGAGTAGGGAAAGAAAGTTAAGAACTTAATATTATAATTATTACCATCACCGTTTAAATATATAAAATTAATGAGTGCACAAGGGGGATGGGTATTAACACTAGACAAGGGGATTATTCACAAATTAGTCTTCTGCTGAAGACTCTGGATCAAGAAGCTAGGTGCTGAGTCCGCGGTGCTTTCTTCGTGGCCACACAACGTATTATCCAAAGAAGTTGAGCCTACCCTGGCCACAGGTCAGCCAAAACACAGGTCCACTGGGGGCACCGTCGTGGAGGCCGTCAACCACACGTCCAGCTGGTCTGCTGGCAGGTTCTGAGCCACCAAGGCTGGTACGGCCACTCCACGAACGATATAAGGGATACGCCCTAGACAGGAGTCTCGTGTAATATCACAAATCACCCTCCTGTCCTCAATTCCCCAGTGGATGATCGTCTCCAACAGTCGGTCCCGGGTAAATCCTCTTACTGCCACTCCACTGGCAGGCTAACACACCACAGTGTTCTTCCGGGGGGACGACTTCACAACAGCTGCAGCAACGTTCAAGGTATGGAGACTGGCTGCCTCGGGTAGACTGACTCAACCTTCAACACAGTGGTCCCAGGTCGACTCTGTAAACAGACACGTAATCAATGACTGGGACACACTAAAACACCTCACTTACGGGCTCGGGCATAAACACCTGACGTATCCAGTCCATAGATGGCGCTGTCGTCGGAGCACCACCTCAACAGAGGTCAGTGGCGGCGGTGTTGAGCGCTGAACCAGACTGAAAACTGGTCCTCGAGGCCAGTACACGCTGTCCTCACCAGGTGTCGTCGTCCGTTTGGCGGAGGTTTCGGGAGCTGACCCACAGATGGCGTGGTTGTCACTGCTCCAGGCTCGGACGCTGGATCCGGGTTCGTAACAGTGATAACAGTGTGTAGTCATAACAGTGTGTAGTGATAACTGTGTAGTGATAACCGTGTGAAGAGATAACAATGTGTTGTGATAACTATGAGTAGTTGTAACAGTGTGTAGTGATAACAGTGTGTAGTGATAACAGTGTGTAGTGATAGTCGTGTGTAGTGACAGCTGTGTGTAGTGATAATCGTATGTAGTGATAACCGTATGTAGTGATAAAAGTGTGCAGTGATAACCGTGTGAAGTGATAACCTTGTGAAGTGATAACAGTGTGTAGTGATAACAGTGTGTAGTGATAAAAGTGTGCAGTGATTACCGTGTGAAGTGATAACCGTGTGAAGTGATAACCGTGTGTAGGGATTACCGTGTGTAGTGATAACTGTGTAGTGATAATAGTGTGTAGTGATAACAGTGAATAGTGATAATCGTGTTAAGTGATAACAGTGTGTAGTGATAACAGTGTGTAGTGATAACAGTGTGTAGTGATAACCGTGTGAAGTGATAACAGTGTGTAGTGATAACAGTATGTAGTGATAACAGTGTGTAGTGATAACCGTGTTAAGTGGTAACAGTGTCTAGTGATAACAGTGTGTAGTGATAACCGTGTGAAGTGATATCAGTGTGTGGTGATAACAGTGTAAAGTGATAACAGCGTGAAGTCATAACAGTGTGCAGTGATAACCGTGTGAAGTGATAACCGTGTGAAGTGATAACAGTGTGTAGTGATAACAGTGTGTAATTATAACAGTGTGAAGTGATAACAGGAAGTAGTGATAACAGTGTGTAGTGATAACCATGTAAAGTGATAACAGTGTGTATTGATAACCGTGTGTAGTGATAACCGTGTGAAGTGATAACGGTTTGTAGGGCTATCCGTGTGAAGTGATAACAGTGTGCAGTGATAAAAGTGTGTAGTGATAAGCATGTGAAGTGATAACAGTGTGTAGTGATAACCGTATGTAGTGATAACCGTGTGTAGTGATAAGCGAGTGTAGTGATAACGGTTTAAAGGGCAATGCGTGTGAAGTGATAACAGTGTGCAGTGATAACAGTGTGTAGTGATAACAGTGTGTATTGATAAAGGTGTGTAGTGATAGCCGTGTGCAGTGACAGTCGTGTGTAGTGATAACAGTGTGTAGTGATAAGAGTGTGTAGTTATAACCGTGTGTTGTGTAACCGTGTTAAGTAATAACAGTGTTTTGTGATAACAGTGTGTAGTGATAATTGTGTGAAGTGATAACAGTGTAGTGATAACAATGTGTAGTGATAACCGTGTAAAATGATAACAGCGTGTAGTAATAAGAGTGTGAAGTGATAGCAGTGTGTAGTGATAACCGTGTCAAGTGATATCAGTGTGTAGTGATAAGCGTGTGTAGTGATAGCCGTGTGAAGTGATAACAGTGTAGTGATAACAGTGTGTAGTTATATCCTTGTGAAATGATAACAGTGTGTAGTAATAACAGTGTGTAGTGATAAAATTGTGTAGTGATAACCTGGTGAAGTGATAACAGTGTGTAGTGATAACCGTTTGCAGTGATAACAGTGTGTAGTGATAACATTGTGTAGTGATATCAGTGTGAAGTGATAACAGTGTGTAGTGATAAAATTGTGTAGTGATAACCATGTGAAGAGATAACAGTGTATAGTGATAACAGTGTGTAGTGATAACAGTGTGAAGTGATAAAAGTTTGTAGTGGTAACAGTGTGTAGTGATAACAGTGTGAAGTGATAACAGTGTGTATAGATAAGCGTGTGTAGTGATAGCCGTGTGTAGTGATAACCGTGTGAAGTGATAACAGTGTGTATAGATAACCATGTGTAGTGATAACTGGGAGAAGAGATAACAGTGTGTAGTGATAAACGTGTGTAGTGATAACCGTGTGTAGTAATAACCGTATTTAGTGATAACAGAGTGTAGCGATAACAGTGTGTAGTAATATCCGTGTGAAGTGATAACAGTGTCTAGTGATAACCGTGTGAAGTGATAGAAGTGTAGTGATAACAGTGTGTAGTGATAACCGTATGTAGTGATAACCGTATGTAGAGATAAAAGTGTGTATTGATAAACGTATGAAGTGATATCCGTATGTAGAGATAAAAGTGTGTATTGATGACCGTGTGTAGTGATAAACGTGTGAAGTGATAACAGTGTGTAGTGATAAAAGTGTGTAGTGATAACTGTGTAGTGATAACAGTGTGTAGTGATAACAGTTTAGTAATAACAGTGAGTAGTGATAACCATGTGTAGTGATAACAGTGTGTAGTGATAACAGTGCGTAGTGATAACCGTGTGTAGTAATAGCAGTGTGTAGAGATAACCGTGTGAACTGATAACAGTGTGTACTGATAACCATATGTAGTGATAACAGTGTGTAGTGATAACAGTGTGTAGTGATAACAGTGTGTAGGGATAACAGTGTGTAGTGATAACCGTGCGTAGTGATAACTGTGTAGTGATAACAGTGTGTAGTGATAACAGTGAATAGTGATAACAGTGAATAGTGATAATCGTGTGAATTGATAACAGTGTGTAGTGATAACAGTGTGTAGTGATAACAGTGTGTAGTTATAACCGTGTGAAGTGATAACAGGAAGTAGTGATAACAGTGTGTAGTGATAACAGTGTGTAGTGATAACCATGTAAAGTGATACCAGTGTGTATAGATAACCGTGTGTAGTGATAACCGTGTGAAGTGATAACGGTTTGTAGGGCTAACCGTGTGAAGTGATAACAGTGTGCAGTGATAAGAGTGTGTAGTGATAAGCATGTGAAGTGATAACAGTGTGTAGTGATAACCGTATGTAGTGATAACCGTGTGTAGTGATAAGCGAGTGAAGTGATAAGGGTTTGAAGGGCTATGCGTGTGAAGTGATAACAGTGTGCAGTGATAACAATGTGTAGTGATAACAGTGTGTATTGATAAAGGTGTGTAGTGATAGCCGTGTGCAGTGACAGCCGTGTGAAGTGATAACAGTGTGAAGTGATAACAGTGTGTAGTGATAACAGTGTGTAGTAATAACCGTGCGTAGTGATAACTGTGTGAAGTGAAAACAGTGTTAAGTGATAACAGTGTGTAGTGATAACAGTGCGTAGTGATAACAGTGTACAGCGATAACAGTGTTTAGTAGTGATAACAGTGTGATATGGTAACAGTGTGAATTGATAACACTGTGTAGTGATAACCGTGTGAAGTGAAAACCGTGTGAAGTGATAACAGTTTGAAGAGATAACAGTGTGTAGTGATAACAGTGTGTAGTCATAACAGTGTGTAGTGATAACCGTGTATAGTGATAGCCGTGTGAATTGATATCAGTATAAAGTAATAACAGTGTGTAGTGATAACCGTGTGAAGTGATAAGAGTGTGTGGTGATAACAGTGTAAAGTGATAACAGTGTACTCACCTAATTGTACTCACCTAATTGTGCTTGCGGGGGTTGAGCTTTGGCTCTTAGGTCCCGCCTCTCAACTGTCAATCAACTGGTGTACAGATTCCTGAGCCTACTGGGCTCTATCATATCTACATTTGAAACTGTGTATGGAGTCAGCCTCCACCACATCACTTCCTAGTGCATTCCATTTATTAATTACTCTGACACTGAAAAAATTCTTTCTAACGTAAAGTGTGAAGTCATAACAGTGTGTAGGGATAACCGTGTGAAGTGATAACCGTGTGAAGTGATAACAGTGTGTAGTGATAACAGTATGAAGTGATAACAGTGTGTAGTGATAACAGTGTGTAGTGATAACAGTGTGTAGTGATAAAAGTGTGTAGTGATAATAGTGTGTAGTGATAAACGTATGTAGTGATGACAGTGTGTAGTGATAACAGTGTGTAGTGATAACAGTGTGTAGTTATAACCGTGTGTAGTGTAACCGTGTTAAGTAATAACAGTGTTTTGTGATAACAGTGTGTAGTGATAATTTTGTGAAGTGATAACAGTGTAGTGATAGCCGTGTGTAGTGACAGCTGTGTGTAGTGATTACCGTATGTAGTGATAACCGTATGTAGTGATAAAAGTGTGCAGTGATAACCGTGTGAACTGATAACCGTGTGAAGTGATAACTGTGTGTAGTGATAACAGTGTGTAGTGATAACAGTGTGTAGTGATAACAGTGAATAGTGATAATCGTGTTAAGTGATAACAGTGTGTAGTGATAACAGTGTGTAGTGATAACAGTGTGTAGTGATAACAGTGTGTAGTGATAACCGTGTGAAGTGATAACAGTGTGTAGTGATAACAGTATGTAGTGATAACAGTGTGTAGTGATAACCGTGTAAAGTGGTAACAGTGTAAAGTGATAATAGAGTGTAGCGATAACAGTGTGTAGTAATAACCGTGTGAAGTGATAACAGTGTCTAGTGATAACCGTGTGAAGTGATAGCAGTGTAGTGATAACAGTATGTAGTGATAACCGTATGTAGAGATAAAAGTGTGTATTGATAACCGTGTTTAGTGATAAACGTGTGAAGTGATAACAGTGTGTAGTGATAAAAGTGTGTAGTGATAACTGTGTAGTGATAACAGTGTGTAGTGATAACAGTGTGAAGTGATAACAGTTTGAAGTGATAACGTTGTGTAGTGATTACAGTTTTAGTTATAACAGTGAGTAGTGATAACCATGTGTAGTGATAACAGTGTGAAGTGATAACAGTGCGTAGTGATAACCGTGTGTAGTGATAGCAGTGTGTAGAGATAACCGTGTAAACTGATAACAGTGTGTACTGGTAACCATGTGTAGTGATAACAGTGTGTAGTGATAACAGTGTGTAGTGATAACAGTGTGTAGTGATAACTGTATGAAGTGATAACAGTGTGTAGTCATAACAGTGTGTAGTCATAACAGTGTGTAGTGATAACTGTGTAGTGATAACCGTGTGAAGAGATAACAATGTGTTGTGATAACTATGTGTAGTTGTAACAGTGTGTAGTAATAACAGTGTGTAGTGATAACAGTGTGTAGTGATAGTCGTGTGTAGTGACAGCTGTGTGTAGTGATAACCGTATGTAGTGATAACCGTATGTAGTGATAAAAGTGTGCAGTGATAACTGTGTGAAGTGATAACCGTCTGAAGTGATAACAGTGTGTTGTGATAACAGTGTGTAGTGATAACAGTGTGTAGTGATAACCGTGTGAAGTGATTGTTACGGCCCTCTCGGGACGCAACGGGGTCCTTACTCTGATGTTGTTAGAGGAAGATATAATGTATCCGTTCCCAAGCTAGTAGTGGCTATCAAGGGATGTGATCCGTGACGCAAGTAACTTAAAGGGAGTAGGGAAAGAAAGTTAAGAACTTAATATTATAATTATTACCATCACCGTTTAAATATATAAAATTAATGAGTGCACAAGGGGGAGGGGTATTAACACTAGACAAGGGGATTATTCACAAATTAGTCTTCTGCTGAAGACTCTGGATCAAGAAGCTAGGTGCTGAGTCCGCGGTGCTTTCTTCGTGGCCACACAACGTATTATCCAAAGAAGTTGAGCCTACCCTGGCCACAGGTCAGCCAAAACACAGGTCCACTGGGGGCACCGTCGTGGAGGCCGTCAACCACACGTCCAGCTGGTCTGCTGGCAGGTTCTGAGCCACCAAGGCTGGTACGGCCACTCCACGAACGATATAAGGGATACGCCCTAGACAGGAGTCTCGTGTAATATCACAAATCACCCTCCTGTCCTCAATTCCCCAGTGGATGATCGTCTCCAACAGTCGGTCCCGGGTAAATCCTCTTACTGCCACTCCACTGGCAGGCTAACACACCACAGTGTTCTTCCGGGGGGACGACTTCACAACAGCTGCAGCAACGTTCAAGGTATGGAGACTGGCTGCCTCGGGTAGACTGACTCAACCTTCAACACAGTGGTCCCAGGTCGACTCTGTAAACAGACACGTAATCAATGACTGGGACACACTAAAACACCTCACTTACGGGCTCGGGCATAAACACCTGACGTATCCAGTCCATAGATGGCGCTGTCGTCGGAGCACCACCTCACCAGAGGTCAGTGGCGGCGGTGTTGAGTGCTGAACCAGAGTGAAAACTGGTCCTCGAGGCCAGTACACGCTGTCCTCACCAGGTGTCGTCGTCCGTTTGGCGGAGGTTTCGGGAGCTGACCCACAGATGGCGTGGTTGTCACTGCTCCAGGCTCGGACGCTGGATCCGGGTTCGTAACAGTGATAACAGTGTGTAGTCATAACAGTGTGTAGTGATAACTGTGTAGTGATAACCGTGTGAAGAGATAACAATGTGTTGTGATAACTATGTGTAGTTGTAACAGTGTGTAGTGATAATAGTGTGTAGTGATAACAGTGTGTAGTGATAGTCGTGTGTAGTGACAGCTGTGTGTAGTGATAATCGTATGTAGTGATAACCGTATGTAGTGATAAAAGTGTGCAGTGATAACCGTGTGAAGTGATAACCTTGTGAAGTGATAACAGTGTGTAGTGATAACAGTGTGTAGTAATAAAAGTGTGCAGTGATTACCGTGTGAAGTGATAACCGTGTGAAGTGATAACCGTGTGTAGTGATTACCGTGTGTAGTGATAACTGTGTAGTGATAATAGTGTGTAGTGATAACAGTGAATAGTGATAATCGTGTTAAGTGATAACAGTGTGTAGTGATAACAGTGTGTAGTGATAACAGTGTGTAGTGATAACCGTGTGAAGTGATAACAGTGTGTAGTGATAACAGTATGTAGTGATAACAGTGTGTAGTGATAACCGTGTTAAGTGGTAACAGTGTCTAGTGATAACAGTGTGTAGTGATAACCGTGTGAAGTGATATCAGTGTGTGGTGATAACAGTGTAAAGTGATAACAGCGTGAAGTCATAACAGTGTGCAGTGATAACCGTGTGAAGTGATAACCGTGTGAAGTGATAACAGTGTGTAGTGATAACAGTGTGTAATTATAACAGTGTGAAGTGATAACAGGAAGTAGTGATAACAGTGTGTAGTGATAACCATGTAAAGTGATAACAGTGTGTATTGATAACCGTGTGTAGTGATAACCGTGTGAAGTGATAACGGTTTGTAGGGCTATCCGTGTGAAGTGATAACAGTGTGCAGTGATAAAAGTGTGTAGTGATAAGCATGTGAAGTGATAACAGTGTGTAGTGATAACCGTATGTAGTGATAACCGTGTGTAGTGATAAGCGAGTGTAGTGATAACGGTTTAAAGGGCAATGCGTGTGAAGTGATAACAGTGTGCAGTGATAACAGTGTGTAGTGATAACAGTGTGTATTGATAAAGGTGTGTAGTGATAGCCGTGTGCAGTGACAGCCGTGTGTAGTGATAACAGTGTGTAGTGATAAGAGTGTGTAGTTATAACCGTGTGTTGTGTAACCGTGTTAAGTAATAACAGTGTTTTGTGATAACAGTGTGTAGTGATAATTGTGTGAAGTGATAACAGTGTAGTGATAGCAATGTGTAGTGATAACCGTGTAAAATGATAACAGTGTGTAGTAATAAGAGTGTGAAGTGATAGCAGTGTGTAGTGATAACCGTGTGAAGTGATATCAGTGTGTAGTGATAAGCGTGTGTAGTGATAGCCGTGTGAAGTGATAACAGTGTAGTGATAACAGTGTGTAGTTATATCCTTGTGAATTGATAACAGTGTGTAGTAATAACAGTGTGTAGTGATAAAATTGTGTAGTGATAACCTGGTGAAGTGATAACAGTGTGTAGTGATAACCGTTTGCAGTGATAACAGTGTGTAGTGATAACATTGTGTAGTGATATCAGTGTGAAGTGATAACAGTGTGTAGTGATAAAATTGTGTAGTGATAACCATGTGAAGAGATAACAGTGTATAGTGATAACAGTGTGTAGTGATAACAGTGTGAAGTGATAAAAGTTTGTAGTGGTAACAGTGTGTAGTGATAACAGTGTGAAGTGATAACAGTGTGTATAGATAAGCGTGTGTAGTGATAGCCGTGTGTAGTGATAACCGTGTGAAGTGATAACAGTGTGTATAGATAACCATGTGTAGTGATAACTGGGAGAAGAGATAACAGTGTGTAGTGATAAACGTGTGTAGTGATAACCGTGTGTAGTAATAACCGTATTTAGTGATAACAGAGTGTAGCGATAACAGTGTGTAGTAATATCCGTGTGAAGTGATAACAGTGTCTAGTGATAACCGTGTGAAGTGATAGAAGTGTAGTGATAACAGTGTGTAGTGATAACCGTATGTAGTGATAACCGTATGTAGAGATAAAAGTGTGTATTGATAAACGTATGAAGTGATATCCGTATGTAGAGATAAAAGTGTGTATTGATGACCGTGTGTAGTGATAAACGTGTGAAGTGATAACAGTGTGTAGTGATAAAAGTGTGTAGTGATAACTGTGTAGTGATAACAGTGTGTAGTGATAACAGTTTAGTAATAACAGTGAGTAGTGATAACCATGTGTAGTGATAACAGTGTGTAGTGATAACAGTGCGTAGTGATAACCGTGTGTAGTAATAGCAGTGTGTAGAGATAACCGTGTGAACTGATAACAGTGTGTACTGATAACCATGTGTAGTGATAACAGTGTGTAGTGATAACAGTGTGTAGTGATAACAGTGTGTAGGGATAACAGTGTGTAGTGATAACCGTGCGTAGTGATAACTGTGTAGTGATAACAGTGTGTAGTGATAACAGTGAATAGTGATAACAGTGAATAGTGATAATCGTGTGAATTGATAACAGTGTGTAGTGATAACAGTGTGTAGTGATAACAGTGTGTAGTTATAACCGTGTGAAGTGATAACAGGAAGTAGTGATAACAGTGTGTAGTGATAACAGTGTGTAGTGATAACCATGTAAAGTGATACCAGTGTGTATAGATAACCGTGTGTAGTGATAACCGTGTGAAGTGATAACGGTTTGTAGGGCTAACCGTGTGAAGTGATAACAGTGTGCAGTGATAAGAGTGTGTAGTGATAAGCATGTGAAGTGATAACAGTGTGTAGTGATAACCGTATGTAGTGATAACCGTGTGTAGTGATAAGCGAGTGAAGTGATAAGGGTTTGAAGGGCTATGCGTGTGAAGTGATAACAGTGTGCAGTGATAACAATGTGTAGTGATAACAGTGTGTATTGATAAAGGTGTGTAGTGATAGCCGTGTGCAGTGACAGCCGTGTGAAGTGATAACAGTGTGAAGTGATAACAGTGTGTAGTGATAACAGTGTGTAGTAATAACCGTGCGTAGTGATAACTGTGTGAAGTGAAAACAGTGTTAAGTGATAACAGTGTGTAGTGATAACAGTGCGTAGTGATAACAGTGTACAGCGATAACAGTGTTTAGTAGTGATAACAGTGTGATATGGTAACAGTGTGAATTGATAACACTGTGTAGTGATAACCGTGTGAAGTGAAAACCGTGTGAAGTGATAACAGTTTGAAGAGATAACAGTGTGTAGTGATAACAGTGTGTAGTCATAACAGTGTGTAGTGATAACCGTGTATAGTGATAGCCGTGTGAATTGATATCAGTATAAAGTAATAACAGTGTGTAGTGATAACCGTGTGAAGTGATAAGAGTGTGTGGTGATAACAGTGTAAAGTGATAACAGTGTACTCACCTAATTGTACTCACCTAATTGTGCTTGCGGGGGTTGAGCTTTGGCTCTTAGGTCCCGCCTCTCAACTGTCAATCAACTGGTGTACAGATTCCTGAGCCTACTGGGCTCTATCATATCTACATTTGAAACTGTGTATGGAGTCAGCCTCCACCACATCACTTCCTAGTGCATTCCATTTATTAATTACTCTGACACTGAAAAAAATCTTTCTAACGTAAAGTGTGAAGTCATAACAGTGTGTAGGGATAACCGTGTGAAGTGATAACCGTGTGAAGTGATAACAGTGTGTAGTGATAACAGTATGAAGTGATAACAGTGTGTAGTGATAACAGTGTGTAGTGATAACAGTGTGTAGTGATAAAAGTGTGTAGTGATAATAGTGTGTAGTGATAAACGTATGTAGTGATGACAGTGTGTAGTGATAACAGTGTGTAGTGATAACAGTGTGTAGTTATAACCGTGTGTAGTGTAACCGTGTTAAGTAATAACAGTGTTTTGTGATAACAGTGTGTAGTGATAATTTTGTGAAGTGATAACAGTGTAGTGATAGCCGTGTGTAGTGACAGCTGTGTGTAGTGATTACCGTATGTAGTGATAACCGTATGTAGTGATAAAAGTGTGCAGTGATAACCGTGTGAACTGATAACCGTGTGAAGTGATAACTGTGTGTAGTGATAACAGTGTGTAGTGATAACAGTGTGTAGTGATAACAGTGAATAGTGATAATCGTGTTAAGTGATAACAGTGTGTAGTGATAACAGTGTGTAGTGATAACAGTGTGTAGTGATAACAGTGTGTAGTGATAACCGTGTGAAGTGATAACAGTGTGTAGTGATAACAGTATGTAGTGATAACAGTGTGTAGTGATAACCGTGTAAAGTGGTAACAGTGTAAAGTGATAATAGAGTGTAGCGATAACAGTGTGTAGTAATAACCGTGTGAAGTGATAACAGTGTCTAGTGATAACCGTGTGAAGTGATAGCAGTGTAGTGATAACAGTATGTAGTGATAACCGTATGTAGAGATAAAAGTGTGTATTGATAACCGTGTTTAGTGATAAACGTGTGAAGTGATAACAGTGTGTAGTGATAAAAGTGTGTAGTGATAACTGTGTAGTGATAACAGTGTGTAGTGATAACAGTGTGAAGTGATAACAGTTTGAAGTGATAACGTTGTGTAGTGATTACAGTTTTAGTTATAACAGTGAGTAGTGATAACCATGTGTAGTGATAACAGTGTGAAGTGATAACAGTGCGTAGTGATAACCGTGTGTAGTGATAGCAGTGTGTAGAGATAACCGTGTAAACTGATAACAGTGTGTACTGGTAACCATGTGTAGTGATAACAGTGTGTAGTGATAACAGTGTGTAGTGATAACAGTGTGTAGTGATAACTGTATGAAGTGATAACAGTGTGTAGTCATAACAGTGTGTAGTCATAACAGTGTGTAGTGATAACTGTGTAGTGATAACCGTGTGAAGAGATAACAATGTGTTGTGATAACTATGTGTAGTTGTAACAGTGTGTAGTAATAACAGTGTGTAGTGATAACAGTGTGTAGTGATAGTCGTGTGTAGTGACAGCTGTGTGTAGTGATAACCGTATGTAGTGATAACCGTATGTAGTGATAAAAGTGTGCAGTGATAACTGTGTGAAGTGATACCCGTCTGAAGTGATAACAGTGTGTAGTGATAACAGTGTGTAGTGATAACAGTGTGTAGTGATAACCGTGTGAAGTGATTGTTACGGCCCTCTCGGGACGCAACGGGGTCCTTACTCTGATGTTGTTAGAGGAAGATATAATGTATCCGTTCCCAAGCTAGTAGTGGCTATCAAGGGATGTGATCCGTGACGCAAGTAACTTAAAGGGAGTAGGGAAAGAAAGTTAAGAACTTAATATTATAATTATTACCATCACCGTTTAAATATATAAAATTAATGAGTGCACAAGGGGGATGGGTATTAACACTAGACAAGGGGATTATTCACAAATTAGTCTTCTGCTGAAGACTCTGGATCAAGAAGCTAGGTGCTGAGTCCGCGGTGCTTTCTTCGTGGCCACACAACGTATTATCCAAAGAAGTTGAGCCTACCCTGGCCACAGGTCAGCCAAAACACAGGTCCACTGGGGGCACCGTCGTGGAGGCCGTCAACCACACGTCCAGCTGGTCTGCTGGCAGGTTCTGAGCCACCAAGGCTGGTACGGCCACTCCACGAACGATATAAGGGATACGCCCTAGACAGGAGTCTCGTGTAATATCACAAATCACCCTCCTGTCCTCAATTCCCCAGTGGATGATCGTCTCCAACAGTCGGTCCCGGGTAAATCCTCTTACTGCCACTCCACTGGCAGGCTAACACACCACAGTGTTCTTCCGGGGGGACGACTTCACAACAGCTGCAGCAACGTTCAAGGTATGGAGACTGGCTGCCTCGGGTAGACTGACTCAACCTTCAACACAGTGGTCCCAGGTCGACTCTGTAAACAGACACGTAATCAATGACTGGGACACACTAAAACACCTCACTTACGGGCTCGGGCATAAACACCTGACGTATCCAGTCCATAGATGGCGCTGTCGTCGGAGCACCACCTCAACAGAGGTCAGTGGCGGCGGTGTTGAGCGCTGAACCAGACTGAAAACTGGTCCTCGAGGCCAGTACACGCTGTCCTCACCAGGTGTCGTCGTCCGTTTGGCGGAGGTTTCGGGAGCTGACCCACAGATGGCGTGGTTGTCACTGCTCCAGGCTCGGACGCTGGATCCGGGTTCGTAACAGTGATAACAGTGTGTAGTCATAACAGTGTGTAGTGATAACTGTGTAGTGATAACCGTGTGAAGAGATAACAATGTGTTGTGATAACTATGTGTAGTTGTAACAGTGTGTAGTGATAACAGTGTGTAGTGATAACAGTGTGTAGTGATAGTCGTGTGTAGTGACAGCTGTGTGTAGTGATAATCGTATGTAGTGATAACCGTATGTAGTGATAAAAGTGTGCAGTGATAACCGTGTGAAGTGATAACCTTGTGAAGTGATAACAGTGTGTAGTGATAACAGTGTGTAGTGATAAAAGTGTGCAGTGATTACCGTGTGAAGTGATAACCGTGTGAAGTGATAACCGTGTGTAGGGATTACCGTGTGTAGTGATAACTGTGTAGTGATAATAGTGTGTAGTGATAACAGTGAATAGTGATAATCGTGTTAAGTGATAACAGTGTGTAGTGATAACAGTGTGTAGTGATAACCGTGTGAAGTGATAACAGTGTGTAGTGATAACAGTATGTAGTGATAACAGTGTGTAGTGATAACCGTGTTAAGTGGTAACAGTGTCTAGTGATAACAGTGTGTAGTGATAACCGTGTGAAGTGATATCAGTGTGTGGTGATAACAGTGTAAAGTGATAACAGCGTGAAGTCATAACAGTGTGCAGTGATAACCGTGTGAAGTGATAACCGTGTGAAGTGATAACAGTGTGTAGTGATAACAGTGTGTAATTATAACAGTGTGAAGTGATAACAGGAAGTAGTGATAACAGTGTGTAGTGATAACCATGTAAAGTGATAACAGTGTGTATTGATAACCGTGTGTAGTGATAACCGTGTGAAGTGATAACGGTTTGTAGGGCTATCCGTGTGAAGTGATAACAGTGTGCAGTGATAAAAGTGTGTAGTGATAAGCATGTGAAGTGATAACAGTGTGTAGTGATAACCGTATGTAGTGATAACCGTGTGTAGTGATAAGCGAGTGTAGTGATAACGGTTTAAAGGGCAATGCGTGTGAAGTGATAACAGTGTGCAGTGATAACAGTGTGTAGTGATAACAGTGTGTATTGATAAAGGTGTGTAGTGATAGCCGTGTGCAGTGACAGCCGTGTGTAGTGATAACAGTGTGTAGTGATAAGAGTGTGTAGTTATAACCGTGTGTTGTGTAACCGTGTTAAGTAATAACAGTGTTTTGTGATAACAGTGTGTAGTGATAATTGTGTGAAGTGATAACAGTGTAGTGATAACAATGTGTAGTGATAACCGTGTAAAATGATAACAGTGTGTAGTAATAAGAGTGTGAAGTGATAGCAGTGTGTAGTGATAACCGTGTGAAGTGATATCAGTGTGTAGTGATAAGCGTGTGTAGTGATAGCCGTGTGAAGTGATAACAGTGTAGTGATAACAGTGTGTAGTTATATCCTTGTGAATTGATAACAGTGTGTAGTAATAACAGTGTGTAGTGATAAAATTGTGTAGTGATAACCTGGTGAAGTGATAACAGTGTGTAGTGATAACCGTTTGCAGTGATAACAGTGTGTAGTGATAACATTGTGTAGTGATATCAGTGTGAAGTGATAACAGTGTGTAGTGATAAAATTGTGTAGTGATAACCATGTGAAGAGATAACAGTGTATAGTGATAACAGTGTGTAGTGATAACAGTGTGAAGTGATAAAAGTTTGTAGTGGTAACAGTGTGTAGTGATAACAGTGTGAAGTGATAACAGTGTGTATAGATAAGCGTGTGTAGTGATAGCCGTGTGTAGTGATAACCGTGTGAAGTGATAACAGTGTGTATAGATAACCATGTGTAGTGATAACTGGGAGAAGAGATAACAGTGTGTAGTGATAAACGTGTGTAGTGATAACCGTGTGTAGTAATAACCGTATTTAGTGATAACAGAGTGTAGCGATAACAGTGTGTAGTAATATCCGTGTGAAGTGATAACAGTGTCTAGTGATAACCGTGTGAAGTGATAGAAGTGTAGTGATAACAGTGTGTAGTGATAACCGTATGTAGTGATAACCGTATGTAGAGATAAAAGTGTGTATTGATAAACGTATGAAGTGATATCCGTATGTAGAGATAAAAGTGTGTATTGATGACCGTGTGTAGTGATAAACGTGTGAAGTGATAACAGTGTGTAGTGATAAAAGTGTGTAGTGATAACTGTGTAGTGATAACAGTGTGTAGTGATAACAGTTTAGTAATAACAGTGAGTAGTGATAACCATGTGTAGTGATAACAGTGTGTAGTGATAACAGTGCGTAGTGATAACCGTGTGTAGTAATAGCAGTGTGTAGAGATAACCGTGTGAACTGATAACAGTGTGTACTGATAACCATGTGTAGTGATAACAGTGTGTAGTGATAACAGTGTGTAGTGATAACAGTGTGTAGGGATAACAGTGTGTAGTGATAACCGTGCGTAGTGATAACTGTGTAGTGATAACAGTGTGTAGTGATAACAGTGAATAGTGATAACAGTGAATAGTGATAATCGTGTGAATTGATAACAGTGTGTAGTGATAACAGTGTGTAGTGATAACAGTGTGTAGTTATAACCGTGTGAAGTGATAACAGGAAGTAGTGATAACAGTGTGTAGTGATAACAGTGTGTAGTGATAACCATGTAAAGTGATACCAGTGTGTATAGATAACCGTGTGTAGTGATAACCGTGTGAAGTGATAACGGTTTGTAGGGCTAACCGTGTGAAGTGATAACAGTGTGCAGTGATAAGAGTGTGTAGTGATAAGCATGTGAAGTGATAACAGTGTGTAGTGATAACCGTATGTAGTGATAACCGTGTGTAGTGATAAGCGAGTGAAGTGATAAGGGTTTGAAGGGCTATGCGTGTGAAGTGATAACAGTGTGCAGTGATAACAATGTGTAGTGATAACAGTGTGTATTGATAAAGGTGTGTAGTGATAGCCGTGTGCAGTGACAGCCGTGTGAAGTGATAACAGTGTGAAGTGATAACAGTGTGTAGTGATAACAGTGTGTAGTAATAACCGTGCGTAGTGATAACTGTGTGAAGTGAAAACAGTGTTAAGTGATAACAGTGTGTAGTGATAACAGTGCGTAGTGATAACAGTGTACAGCGATAACAGTGTTTAGTAGTGATAACAGTGTGATATGGTAACAGTGTGAATTGATAACACTGTGTAGTGATAACCGTGTGAAGTGAAAACCGTGTGAAGTGATAACAGTTTGAAGAGATAACAGTGTGTAGTGATAACAGTGTGTAGTCATAACAGTGTGTAGTGATAACCGTGTATAGTGATAGCCGTGTGAATTGATATCAGTATAAAGTAATAACAGTGTGTAGTGATAACCGTGTGAAGTGATAAGAGTGTGTGGTGATAACAGTGTAAAGTGATAACAGTGTACTCACCTAATTGTACTCACCTAATTGTGCTTGCGGGGGTTGAGCTTTGGCTCTTAGGTCCCGCCTCTCAACTGTCAATCAACTGGTGTACAGATTCCTGAGCCTACTGGGCTCTATCATATCTACATTTGAAACTGTGTATGGAGTCAGCCTCCACCACATCACTTCCTAGTGCATTCCATTTATTAATTACTCTGACACTGAAAAAATTCTTTCTAACGTAAAGTGTGAAGTCATAACAGTGTGTAGGGATAACCGTGTGAAGTGATAACCGTGTGAAGTGATAACAGTGTGTAGTGATAACAGTATGAAGTGATAACAGTGTGTAGTGATAACAGTGTGTAGTGATAACAGTGTGTAGTGATAAAAGTGTGTAGTGATAATAGTGTGTAGTGATAAACGTATGTAGTGATGACAGTGTGTAGTGATAACAGTGTGTAGTGATAACAGTGTGTAGTTATAACCGTGTGTAGTGTAACCGTGTTAAGTAATAACAGTGTTTTGTGATAACAGTGTGTAGTGATAATTTTGTGAAGTGATAACAGTGTAGTGATAGCCGTGTGTAGTGACAGCTGTGTGTAGTGATTACCGTATGTAGTGATAACCGTATGTAGTGATAAAAGTGTGCAGTGATAACCGTGTGAACTGATAACCGTGTGAAGTGATAACTGTGTGTAGTGATAACAGTGTGTAGTGATAACAGTGTGTAGTGATAACAGTGAATAGTGATAATCGTGTTAAGTGATAACAGTGTGTAGTGATAACAGTGTGTAGTGATAACAGTGTGTAGTGATAACAGTGTGTAGTGATAACCGTGTGAAGTGATAACAGTGTGTAGTGATAACAGTATGTAGTGATAACAGTGTGTAGTGATAACCGTGTAAAGTGGTAACAGTGTAAAGTGATAATAGAGTGTAGCGATAACAGTGTGTAGTAATAACCGTGTGAAGTGATAACAGTGTCTAGTGATAACCGTGTGAAGTGATAGCAGTGTAGTGATAACAGTATGTAGTGATAACCGTATGTAGAGATAAAAGTGTGTATTGATAACCGTGTTTAGTGATAAACGTGTGAAGTGATAACAGTGTGTAGTGATAAAAGTGTGTAGTGATAACTGTGTAGTGATAACAGTGTGTAGTGATAACAGTGTGAAGTGATAACAGTTTGAAGTGATAACGTTGTGTAGTGATTACAGGTTTAGTTATAACAGTGAGTAGTGATAACCATGTGTAGTGATAACAGTGTGAAGTGATAACAGTGCGTAGTGATAACCGTGTGTAGTGATAGCAGTGTGTAGAGATAACCGTGTAAACTGATAACAGTGTGTACTGGTAACCATGTGTAGTGATAACAGTGTGTAGTGATAACAGTGTGTAGTGATAACAGTGTGTAGTGATAACTGTATGAAGTGATAACAGTGTGTAGTCATAACAGTGTGTAGTCATAACAGTGTGTAGTGATAACTGTATGAAGTGATAACAGTGTGTAGTCATAACAGTGTGTAGTCATAACAGTGTGTAGTGATAACTGTGTAGTGATAACCGTGTGAAGAGATAACAATGTGTTGTGATAACTATGTGTAGTTGTAACAGTGTGTAGTAATAACAGTGTGTAGTGATAACAGTGTGTAGTGATAGTCGTGTGTAGTGACAGCTGTGTGTAGTGATAACCGTATGTAGTGATAACCGTATGTAGTGATAAAAGTGTGCAGTGATAACTGTGTGAAGTGATAACCGTCTGAAGTGATAACAGTGTGTAGTGATAACAGTGTGTAGTGATAACAGTGTGTAGTGATAACCGTGTGAAGTGATTGTTACGGCCCTCTCGGGACGCAACGGGGTCCTTACTCTGATGTTGTTAGAGGAAGATATAATGTATCCGTTCCCAAGCTAGTAGTGGCTATCAAGGGATGTGATCCGTGACGCAAGTAACTTAAAGGGAGTAGGGAAAGAAAGTTAAGAACTTAATATTATAATTATTACCATCACCGTTTAAATATATAAAATTAATGAGTGCACAAGGGGGAGGGGTATTAACACTAGACAAGGGGATTATTCACAAATTAGTCTTCTGCTGAAGACTCTGGATCAAGAAGCTAGGTGCTGAGTCCGCGGTGCTTTCTTCGTGGCCACACAACGTATTATCCAAAGAAGTTGAGCCTACCCTGGCCACAGGTCAGCCAAAACACAGGTCCACTGGGGGCACCGTCGTGGAGGCCGTCAACCACACGTCCAGCTGGTCTGCTGGCAGGTTCTGAGCCACCAAGGCTGGTACGGCCACTCCACGAACGATATAAGGGATACGCCCTAGACAGGAGTCTCGTGTAATATCACAAATCACCCTCCTGTCCTCAATTCCCCAGTGGATGATCGTCTCCAACAGTCGGTCCCGGGTAAATCCTCTTACTGCCACTCCACTGGCAGGCTAACACACCACAGTGTTCTTCCGGGGGGACGACTTCACAACAGCTGCAGCAACGTTCAAGGTATGGAGACTGGCTGCCTCGGGTAGACTGACTCAACCTTCAACACAGTGGTCCCAGGTCGACTCTGTAAACAGACACGTAATCAATGACTGGGACACACTAAAACACCTCACTTACGGGCTCGGGCATAAACACCTGACGTATCCAGTCCATAGATGGCGCTGTCGTCGGAGCACCACCTCAACAGAGGTCAGTGGCGGCGGTGTTGAGCGCTGAACCAGACTGAAAACTGGTCCTCGAGGCCAGTACACGCAGTCCTCACCAGGTGTCGTCGTCCGTTTGGCGGAGGTTTCGGGAGCTGACCCACAGATGGCGTGGTTGTCACTGCTCCAGGCTTGGACGCTGGATCCGGGTTCGTAACAGTGATAACAGTGTGTAGTCATAACAGTGTGTAGTGATAACTGTGTAGTGATAACCGTGTGAAGAGATAACAATGTGTTGTGATAACTATGTGTAGTTGTAACAGTGTGTAGTGATAACAGTGTGTAGTGATAACAGTGTGTAGTGATAGTCGTGTGTAGTGACAGCTGTGTGTAGTGATAATCGTATGTAGTAATGACCGTATGTAGTGATAAAAGTGTGCAGTGATAACCGTGTGAAGTGATAACCTTGTGAAGTGATAACAGTGTGTAGTGATAACAGTGTGTAGTGATAAAAGTGTGCAGTGATTACTGTGTGAAGTGATAACCGTGTGAAGTGATAACCGTGTGTAGGGATTACCGTGTGTAGTGATAACTGTGTAGTGATAATAGTGTGTAGTGATAACAGTGAATAGTGATAATCGTGTTAAGTGATAACAGTGTGTAGTGATAACAGTGTGTAGTGATAACAGTGTGTAGTGATAACCGTGTGAAGTGATAACAGTGTGTAGTGATAACAGTATGTAGTGATAACAGTGTGTAGTGATAACCGTGTTAAGTGGTAACAGTGTCTAGTGATAACAGTGTGTAGTGATAACCGTGTGAAGTGATATCAGTGTGTGGTGATAACAGTGTAAAGTGATAACAGCGTGAAGTCATAACAGTGTGCAGTGATAACCGTGTGAAGTGATAACCGTGTGAAGTGATAACAGTGTGTAGTGATAACAGTGTGTAATTATAACAGTGTGAAGTGATAACAGGAAGTAGTGATAACAGTGTGTAGTGATAACCATGTAAAGTGATAACAGTGTGTATTGATAACCGTGTGTAGTGATAACCGTGTGAAGTGATAACGGTTTGTAGGGCTATCCGTGTGAAGTGATAACAGTGTGCAGTGATAAAAGTGTGTAGTGATAAGCATGTGAAGTGATAACAGTGTGTAGTGATAACCGTATGTAGTGATAACCGTGTGTAGTGATAAGCGAGTGTAGTGATAACGGTTTAAAGGGCAATGCGTGTGAAGTGATAACAGTGTGCAGTGATAACAGTGTGTAGTGATAACAGTGTGTATTGATAAAGGTGTGTAGTGATAGCCGTGTGCAGTGACAGTCGTGTGTAGTGATAACAGTGTGTAGTGATAAGAGTGTGTAGTTATAACCGTGTGTTGTGTAACCGTGTTAAGTAATAACAGTGTTTTGTGATAACAGTGTGTAGTGATAATTGTGTGAAGTGATAACAGTGTAGTGATAACAATGTGTAGTGATAACCGTGTAAAATGATAACAGCGTGTAGTAATAAGAGTGTGAAGTGATAGCAGTGTGTAGTGATAACCGTGTGAAGTGATATCAGTGTGTAGTGATAAGCGTGTGTAGTGATAGCCGTGTGAAGTGATAACAGTGTAGTGATAACAGTGTGTAGTTATATCCTTGTGAAATGATAACAGTGTGTAGTAATAACAGTGTGTAGTGATAAAATTGTGTAGTGATAACCTGGTGAAGTGATAACAGTGTGTAGTGATAACCGTTTGCAGTGATAACAGTGTGTAGTGATAACATTGTGTAGTGATATCAGTGTGAAGTGATAACAGTGTGTAGTGATAAAATTGTGTAGTGATAACCATGTGAAGAGATAACAGTGTATAGTGATAACAGTGTGTAGTGATAACAGTGTGAAGTGATAAAAGTTTGTAGTGGTAACAGTGTGTAGTGATAACAGTGTGAAGTGATAACAGTGTGTATAGATAAGCGTGTGTAGTGATAGCCGTGTGTAGTGATAACCGTGTGAAGTGATAACAGTGTGTATAGATAACCATGTGTAGTGATAACTGGGAGAAGAGATAACAGTGTGTAGTGATAAACGTGTGTAGTGATAACCGTGTGTAGTAATAACCGTATTTAGTGATAACAGAGTGTAGCGATAACAGTGTGTAGTAATATCCGTGTGAAGTGATAACAGTGTCTAGTGATAACCGTGTGAAGTGATAGAAGTGTAGTGATAACAGTGTGTAGTGATAACCGTATGTAGTGATAACCGTATGTAGAGATAAAAGTGTGTATTGATAAACGTATGAAGTGATATCCGTATGTAGAGATAAAAGTGTGTATTGATGACCGTGTGTAGTGATAAACGTGTGAAGTGATAACAGTGTGTAGTGATAAAAGTGTGTAGTGATAACTGTGTAGTGATAACAGTGTGTAGTGATAACAGTTTAGTAATAACAGTGAGTAGTGATAACCATGTGTAGTGATAACAGTGTGTAGTGATAACAGTGCGTAGTGATAACCGTGTGTAGTAATAGCAGTGTGTAGAGATAACCGTGTGAACTGATAACAGTGTGTACTGATAACCATGTGTAGTGATAACAGTGTGTAGTGATAACAGTGTGTAGTGATAACAGTGTGTAGGGATAACAGTGTGTAGTGATAACCGTGCGTAGTGATAACTGTGTAGTGATAACAGTGTGTAGTGATAACAGTGAATAGTGATAACAGTGAATAGTGATAATCGTGTGAATTGATAACAGTGTGTAGTGATAACAGTGTGTAGTGATAACAGTGTGTAGTTATAACCGTGTGAAGTGATAACAGGAAGTAGTGATAACAGTGTGTAGTGATAACAGTGTGTAGTGATAACCATGTAAAGTGATACCAGTGTGTATAGATAACCGTGTGTAGTGATAACCGTGTGAAGTGATAACGGTTTGTAGGGCTAACCGTGTGAAGTGATAACAGTGTGCAGTGATAAGAGTGTGTAGTGATAAGCATGTGAAGTGATAACAGTGTGTAGTGATAACCGTATGTAGTGATAACCGTGTGTAGTGATAAGCGAGTGAAGTGATAAGGGTTTGAAGGGCTATGCGTGTGAAGTGATAACAGTGTGCAGTGATAACAATGTGTAGTGATAACAGTGTGTATTGATAAAGGTGTGTAGTGATAGCCGTGTGCAGTGACAGCCGTGTGAAGTGATAACAGTGTGAAGTGATAACAGTGTGTAGTGATAACAGTGTGTAGTAATAACCGTGCGTAGTGATAACTGTGTGAAGTGAAAACAGTGTTAAGTGATAACAGTGTGTAGTGATAACAGTGCGTAGTGATAACAGTGTACAGCGATAACAGTGTTTAGTAGTGATAACAGTGTGATATGGTAACAGTGTGAATTGATAACACTGTGTAGTGATAACCGTGTGAAGTGAAAACCGTGTGAAGTGATAACAGTTTGAAGAGATAACAGTGTGTAGTGATAACAGTGTGTAGTCATAACAGTGTGTAGTGATAACCGTGTATAGTGATAGCCGTGTGAATTGATATCAGTATAAAGTAATAACAGTGTGTAGTGATAACCGTGTGAAGTGATAAGAGTGTGTGGTGATAACAGTGTAAAGTGATAACAGTGTACTCACCTAATTGTACTCACCTAATTGTGCTTGCGGGGGTTGAGCTTTGGCTCTTAGGTCCCGCCTCTCAACTGTCAATCAACTGGTGTACAGATTCCTGAGCCTACTGGGCTCTATCATATCTACATTTGAAACTGTGTATGGAGTCAGCCTCCACCACATCACTTCCTAGTGCATTCCATTTATTAAATACTCTGACACTGAAAAAATTCTTTCTAACGTAAAGTGTGAAGTCATAACAGTGTGTAGGGATAACCGTGTGAAGTGATAACCGTGTGAAGTGATAACAGTGTGTAGTGATAACAGTATGAAGTGATAACAGTGTGTAGTGATAACAGTGTGTAGTGATAACAGTGTGTAGTGATAAAAGTGTGTAGTGATAATAGTGTGTAGTGATAAACGTATGTAGTGATGACAGTGTGTAGTGATAACAGTGTGTAGTGATAACAGTGTGTAGTTATAACCGTGTGTAGTGTAACCGTGTTAAGTAATAACAGTGTTTTGTGATAACAGTGTGTAGTGATAATTTTGTGAAGTGATAACAGTGTAGTGATAGCCGTGTGTAGTGACAGCTGTGTGTAGTGATTACCGTATGTAGTGATAACCGTATGTAGTGATAAAAGTGTGCAGTGATAACCGTGTGAACTGATAACCGTGTGAAGTGATAACTGTGTGTAGTGATAACAGTGTGTAGTGATAACAGTGTGTAGTGATAACAGTGAATAGTGATAATCGTGTTAAGTGATAACAGTGTGTAGTGATAACAGTGTGTAGTGATAACAGTGTGTAGTGATAACAGTGTGTAGTGATAACCGTGTGAAGTGATAACAGTGTGTAGTGATAACAGTATGTAGTGATAACAGTGTGTAGTGATAACCGTGTAAAGTGGTAACAGTGTAAAGTGATAATAGAGTGTAGCGATAACAGTGTGTAGTAATAACCGTGTGAAGTGATAACAGTGTCTAGTGATAACCGTGTGAAGTGATAGCAGTGTAGTGATAACAGTATGTAGTGATAACCGTATGTAGAGATAAAAGTGTGTATTGATAACCGTGTTTAGTGATAAACGTGTGAAGTGATAACAGTGTGTAGTGATAAAAGTGTGTAGTGATAACTGTGTAGTGATAACAGTGTGTAGTGATAACAGTGTGAAGTGATAACAGTTTGAAGTGATAACGTTGTGTAGTGATTACAGTTTTAGTTATAACAGTGAGTAGTGATAACCATGTGTAGTGATAACAGTGTGAAGTGATAACAGTGCGTAGTGATAACCGTGTGTAGTGATAGCAGTGTGTAGAGATAACCGTGTAAACTGATAACAGTGTGTACTGGTAACCATGTGTAGTGATAACAGTGTGTAGTGATAACAGTGTGTAGTGATAACAGTGTGTAGTGATAACTGTATGAAGTGATAACAGTGTGTAGTCATAACAGTGTGTAGTCATAACAGTGTGTAGTGATAACTGTGTAGTGATAACCGTGTGAAGAGATAACAATGTGTTGTGATAACTATGTGTAGTTGTAACAGTGTGTAGTAATAACAGTGTGTAGTGATAACAGTGTGTAGTGATAGTCGTGTGTAGTGACAGCTGTGTGTAGTGATAACCGTATGTAGTGATAACCGTATGTAGTGATAAAAGTGTGCAGTGATAACTGTGTGAAGTGATAACCGTCTGAAGTGATAACAGTGTGTAGTGATAACAGTGTGTAGTGATAACAGTGTGTAGTGATAACCGTGTGAAGTGATTGTTACGGCCCTCTCGGGACGCAACGGGGTCCTTACTCTGATGTTGTTAGAGGAAGATATAATGTATCCGTTTCCAAGCTAGTAGTGGCTATCAAGGGATGTGATCCGTGACGCAAGTAACTTAAAGGGAGTAGGGAAAGAAAGTTAAGAACTTAATATTATAATTATTACCATCACCGTTTAAATATATAAAATTAATGAGTGCACAAGGGGGAGGGGTATTAACACTAGACAAGGGGATTATTCACAAATTAGTCTTCTGCTGAAGACTCTGGATCAAGAAGCTAGGTGCTGAGTCCGCGGTGCTTTCTTCGTGGCCACACAACGTATTATCCAAAGAAGTTGAGCCTACCCTGGCCACAGGTCAGCCAAAACACAGGTCCACTGGGGGCACCGTCGTGGAGGCCGTCAACCACACGTCCAGCTGGTCTGCTGGCAGGTTCTGAGCCACCAAGGCTGGTACGGCCACTCCACGAACGATATAAGGGATACGCCCTAGACAGGAGTCTCGTGTAATATCACAAATCACCCTCCTGTCCTCAATTCCCCAGTGGATGATCGTCTCCAACAGTCGGTCCCGGGTAAATCCTCTTACTGCCACTCCACTGGCAGGCTAACACACCACAGTGTTCTTCCGGGGGGACGACTTCACAACAGCTGCAGCAACGTTCAAGGTATGGAGACTGGCTGCCTCGGGTAGACTGACTCAACCTTCAACACAGTGGTCCCAGGTCGACTCTGTAAACAGACACGTAATCAATGACTGGGACACACTAAAACACCTCACTTACGGGCTCGGGCATAAACACCTGACGTATCCAGTCCATAGATGGCGCTGTCGTCGGAGCACCACCTCACCAGAGGTCAGTGGCGGCGGTGTTGAGTGCTGAACCAGAGTGAAAACTGGTCCTCGAGGCCAGTACACGCTGTCCTCACCAGGTGTCGTCGTCCGTTTGGCGGAGGTTTCGGGAGCTGACCCACAGATGGCGTGGTTGTCACTGCTCCAGGCTCGGACGCTGGATCCGGGTTCGTAACAGTGATAACAGTGTGTAGTCATAACAGTGTGTAGTGATAACTGTGTAGTGATAACCGTGTGAAGAGATAACAATGTGTTGTGATAACTATGTGTAGTTGTAACAGTGTGTAGTGATAATAGTGTGTAGTGATAACAGTGTGTAGTGATAGTCGTGTGTAGTGACAGCTGTGTGTAGTGATAATCGTATGTAGTGATAACCGTATGTAGTGATAAAAGTGTGCAGTGATAACCGTGTGAAGTGATAACCTTGTGAAGTGATAACAGTGTGTAGTGATAACAGTGTGTAGTAATAAAAGTGTGCAGTGATTACCGTGTGAAGTGATAACCGTGTGAAGTGATAACCGTGTGTAGTGATTACCGTGTGTAGTGATAACTGTGTAGTGATAATAGTGTGTAGTGATAACAGTGAATAGTGATAATCGTGTTAAGTGATAACAGTGTGTAGTGATAACAGTGTGTAGTGATAACAGTGTGTAGTGATAACCGTGTGAAGTGATAACAGTGTGTAGTGATAACAGTATGTAGTGATAACAGTGTGTAGTGATAACCGTGTTAAGTGGTAACAGTGTCTAGTGATAACAGTGTGTAGTGATAACCGTGTGAAGTGATATCAGTGTGTGGTGATAACAGTGTAAAGTGATAACAGCGTGAAGTCATAACAGTGTGCAGTGATAACCGTGTGAAGTGATAACCGTGTGAAGTGATAACAGTGTGTAGTGATAACAGTGTGTAATTATAACAGTGTGAAGTGATAACAGGAAGTAGTGATAACAGTGTGTAGTGATAACCATGTAAAGTGATAACAGTGTGTATTGATAACCGTGTGTAGTGATAACCGTGTGAAGTGATAACGGTTTGTAGGGCTATCCGTGTGAAGTGATAACAGTGTGCAGTGATAAAAGTGTGTAGTGATAAGCATGTGAAGTGATAACAGTGTGTAGTGATAACCGTATGTAGTGATAACCGTGTGTAGTGATAAGCGAGTGTAGTGATAACGGTTTAAAGGGCAATGCGTGTGAAGTGATAACAGTGTGCAGTGATAACAGTGTGTAGTGATAACAGTGTGTATTGATAAAGGTGTGTAGTGATAGCCGTGTGCAGTGACAGCCGTGTGTAGTGATAACAGTGTGTAGTGATAACAGTGTGTATTGATAAAGGTGTGTAGTGATAGCCGTGTGCAGTGACAGCCGTGTGTAGTGATAACAGTGTGTAGTGATAAGAGTGTGTAGTTATAACCGTGTGTTGTGTAACCGTGTTAAGTAATAACAGTGTTTTGTGATAACAGTGTGTAGTGATAATTGTGTGAAGTGATAACAGTGTAGTGATAACAATGTGTAGTGATAACCGTGTAAAATGATAACAGTGTGTAGTAATAAGAGTGTGAAGTGATAGCAGTGTGTAGTGATAACCGTGTGAAGTGATATCAGTGTGTAGTGATAAGCGTGTGTAGTGATAGCCGTGTGAAGTGATAACAGTGTAGTGATAACAGTGTGTAGTTATATCCTTGTGAATTGATAACAGTGTGTAGTAATAACAGTGTGTAGTGATAAAATTGTGTAGTGATAACCTGGTTAAGTGATAACAGTGTGTAGTGATAACCGTTTGCAGTGATAACAGTGTGTAGTGATAACATTGTGTAGTGATATCAGTGTGAAGTGATAACAGTGTGTAGTGATAAAATTGTGTAGTGATAACCATGTGAAGAGATAACAGTGTATAGTGATAACAGTGTGTAGTGATAACAGTGTGAAGTGATAAAAGTTTGTAGTGGTAACAGTGTGTAGTGATAACAGTGTGAAGTGATAACAGTGTGTATAGATAAGCGTGTGTAGTGATAGCCGTGTGTAGTGATAACCGTGTGAAGTGATAACAGTGTGTATAGATAACCATGTGTAGTGATAACTGGGGGAAGAGATAACAGTGTGTAGTGATAAACGTGTGTAGTGATAACCGTGTGTAGTAATAACCGTATTTAGTGATAACAGAGTGTAGCGATAACAGTGTGTAGTAATATCCGTGTGAAGTGATAACAGTGTCTAGTGATAACCGTGTGAAGTGATAGCAGTGTAGTGATAACAGTGTGTAGTGATAACCGTATGTAGTGATAACCGTATGTAGAGATAAAAGTGTGTATTGATAAACGTATGAAGTGATATCCGTATGTAGAGATAAAAGTGTGTATTGATGACCGTGTGTAGTGATAAACGTGTGAAGTGATAACAGTGTGTAGTGATAAAAGTGTGTAGTGATAACTGTGTAGTGATAACAGTGTGTAGTGATAACAGTTTAGTAATAACAGTGAGTAGTGATAACCATGTGTAGTGATAACAGTGTGTAGTGATAACAGTGCGTAGTGATAACCGTGTGTAGTGATAGCAGTGTGTAGAGATAACCGTGTGAACTGATAACAGTGTGTACTGATAACCATGTGTAGTGATAACAGTGTGTAGTGATAACAGTGTGTAGTGATAACAGTGTGTAGTGATAACCGTATGAAGTGATAACAGTGTGTAGTCATAACAGTGTGAAGTGATAACTGTGTAGTGACAACCGTGTGAAGAGATAACAATGTGTAGTGATAACTATGTGTAGTTGTAACAGTGTGTAGTGATAACAGTGTGTAGTGATAACAGTGTGTAGTGATAGCCGTATGTAGTGACAGCTGTGTATAATGATAAAGGTATGTAGTGATAACCGTATGTAGTGATAAAAGTTTGAAGTGATAACAGTGTGTAGTGATAACCGTGTGAAGTGATAACAGTGTGTAGTGATAACAGTGTGTAGTGATAACCGTGTGAAGTGAAAACAGTGTAGTGATAACAGTGTGTACTGATAACCGTGTGAAGTGATAACAGTGTAGTGATAACAGTGTGTAGTGATAACAGTTTAGTAATAACAGTGAGTAGTGATAACCATGTGTAGTGATAACAGTGTGTAGTGATAACAGTGCGTAGTGATATCCGTGTGTAGTGATAGCAGTGTGTAGAGATAACCGTGTGAACTGATAACAGTGTGTACTGATAACCATGTGTGGTGATAACAGTGTGTAGTGATAACAGTGTGTAGTGATAACAGTGTGTAGTGATAACCGTATGAAGTGATAACAGCGTGTAGTCATAACAGTGTGTAGTGATAACTGTGTAGTGATAACCGTGTGAAGAGATAACAATGTGTAGTGATAACTATGTGTAGTTGTAACAGTGTGTAGTGATAACAGTGTGTAGTGATAATAGTGTGTAGTGATAACAGTGTGTGGTGATAAAAGTGTGAAGTGATAACAGTGTGTAGTGATAACCGTGTGAAGTGATAACAGTGTGTAGTGATAACAGTGTGTAGTGATAACCGTGTGAAGTGATAACAGTGTGTGGTGATAAAAGTGTAAAGTGATAACAGCGTGAAGTCATAACAATGTGCAGTGATAACCGTGTGAAGTGATAACCGTGTGAAGTGATAACAGTTTGAAGTGATAACGTTGTGTAGTATTATAGTAAAATGGGTTGGTTGGTGTTGTCGTCGTTGATCCTTCTCTACGGACAACCCAACCCACAACTCGGTAGAGTGCTTATACTAGGAGATCACCCTTGGCGCTTCTGGCTCTTGGAGAGGGGCTCAACGTCACTCGTTTAGGGGATGCGGCTCCAACATTTAGCCTCGTTGTCACGTGCACACACCCACTCGAGCCGCTGTGACTCCCCACTCTCTCCTTAGGTGATATGATCTCCTCAATCCCCTTTTTGACTAATTAGTATTACCTTTTACCCTGTCCACAGCAGTGGTTCTTGGTTCTTTCTCTCTCTCTCTCTCCTTCTTTACTACTTCCTGGGAAGCCTCACTAGGACAAGGGCAAACACCAGCAAATTGTGACACATTTACTGGACAAAGCACATACACGATACATACACACATATAATAATAATGAATCCTATACTCTATAATATCACAATCAGGTTGCACTCCAACACCATCAGAACTCTATTATCAGCTTATCAAGTGGTATCCTATCTCCTGGTTCACCACCTGATACTATTAACCTCCTCAAGTTGATCAAGCCTACATACACTGTTGCACTATCAGCAAGATAATGTATATATAGAAAACCAGCATTTGAATGCAATAACATATCAGTATAAATGTTCATTCATACACAACAATGATTAATCGATCACTGTCAGTCCTCGAGCACATACTCCTGTAGGTAATCAAGCCTACGACTGCAACTCTAAGCTTCAGAATAAATCACTCCTTGACATAAGAATGCAAACAGTCACTCACCTCTCACTGCGTCTTGCACGCTAATGACAACCAAACACTATCAACTCCCTATAAGTAATCCACCAGAACTTCCCTTCCACCTCTGGAAGTTCACTACCCTAATATCCTTAGGTTCTTCCGGGCTTCACTACCAGGATCCTCTGCAGCTCCTCCAGGCTGCTATCATGAAGTTTCCTTGAGCAACTACGGTGCTTCACCCTTCTGCTAGGGTCCTCCACAGCTCTCTTGGCTGCTACACCATGAAGTTTCCCCGAGCAACTATGGTGCTTCTCCACCTCTACAGAAGCACGTGACACTCCTCTTCACTGCTGCTTCTCCTCACAGCTCGAGGTCCTCTGCTCCACTACCTTGGAGTCTCATCAGCTACTTCATCTGCTGGCTTCGAAGTTCTCAGCAACTTCTTCCCCAAAGAACAAACCTGCAACCCATCGACACTCCAATAAAATGTTCCCCTTTAACACAAACAAAAAATATTCACACAATATGTTTGCCTCAAACCTCTATCTGTTCTCTACATACAGTGAGAGTGGACTCCCCCGTTTTGGGCGGGTCCATACTCCACCTCGCCTGGCGGCGGTCCTCACTCGCTGGGAGGGTCTTCCTCCATCCGGAGCCGGGCTCCCTCAGTCGTCCGTCAGAGCTCAGAGGGGGCGGACGTCGCTCCGTGTTCCTCCCTCTCCACTCTCTTATTTCAGGCTTTCTGCCTTATTAAAACATGTCTAACTTATAAAATAAACATCGCTACTGTCGCTGGGCACACGACCAACTACAAGTGATCACTATGAACTGGCGTATATCGTGCTTACCACAGATTAATTGATCGAGGGCGCTTTCCCTCTGACGGCGTCTGGTCAGGGCGCTCCACACAGCCCACGAAAATGCCTCTGAGTAGCTTATTAAACTCTGCTCGTCGACCAGGACTTAATACCCCAACGTTCCCAGCTCGGTTCCACAGCTGGCACGTCTACACACTTCTCTTCTCTTCGAGATATATCACTAGGGGTTTCCTTCTGGCGGGAGCTCACGGAGCGCAGCTTTCCCCTGCGATGTCTGGCACTCAAGTGAGGTCAAAGTCCTCCGGAAGCGAGCCTCACGCCTCCAGCAAAATGTCCACATCTCCTAGCCAGTCATTTATCTATTTCCTTACTCACTGCCCATAATCTTAAATTGTTTTACATATCCAACCAGCTATTTTACATATGGGTTATCACCTCAATATTTGCTAGACCTTCTAGTTAGGTCAGGCTTGACGAATAACTCTCAAGGAGGGAGACTCGTTTCTCCTGTAGGCCGAGATCATAACAGTAGTGATAACAGTTTAGTAATAACAGTGAGTAATGATAACCATGTGTAGTGATAACAGTGTGTAGTGATAACACTGCGTAGTGATAACCGTGTTTAGTGATAGCAGTGTGTAGAGATAACCGTGTGAACTGATAACAGTATGTACTGATAACCATGTGTAGTGATAACAATTTGTAGTGATAGCAGTGTGTAGTGATAAGAGTGTGTAGTGATAACCGTATGAAGAGATAACAGTGTGTAGTCATAACAGTGTGAAGTGATATCTGTGTAGTGATAACCGTGTGAAGAGATAACAATGTGTAGTGATAACTATGTGTAGTTGTAACAGTGTGTAGTGATAACAGTGTGTAGTGATAACAGTGTGTAGTGATAGCCGTATGTAGTGACAGCTGTGTATAATGATAAAGGTATGTAGTGATAACCGTATGTAGTGATAACC
This sequence comes from Procambarus clarkii, assembly GCF_040958095.1. NCBI lineage: Eukaryota > Metazoa > Arthropoda > Malacostraca > Decapoda > Cambaridae > Procambarus > Procambarus clarkii. The sequence continues at coordinate 23,408,369 of NC_091217.1, read as the reverse complement.
GTGTGAAGTGATAACAGTGTGTAGTGATAACAGTGTGTAGTGATAACCGTGTGAAGTGATAACAGTGTAGTGATAACAGTGTGTACTGATAACCGTGTGAAGTGATAACAGTGTAGTGATAACAGTGTGTAGTGATAACAGTTTAGTAATAACAGTGAGTAGTGATAACCATGTGTAGTGATAACAGTGTGTAGTGATAACAGTGCGTAGTGATAACCGTATGTAGTTATAGCAGTGTGTAGAGATAACCGTGTGAACTGATAACAGTGTGTACTGATAACCATGTGTGGTGATAACAGTGTGTAGTGATAACAGTGTGTAGTGATAACAGTGTGTAGTGATAACCGTATGAAGTGATAACAGCGTGTAGTCATAACAGTGTGTAGTGATAACTGTGTAGTGATAACCGTGTGAAGAGATAACAATGTGTAGTGATAACTATGTGTAGTTGTAACAGTGTGTAGTGATAACAGTGTGTAGTGATAACAGTGTGTAGTGATAGCCGTATGTAGTGACAGCTGTGTATAGTGATAACCGTATGTAGTGATAACCGTTTGTAGTGATAAAAGTGTGAAGTGATAACAGAGTGTAGTGATAACCGTGTGAAGTGATAACAGTGTGTAGTGATAACAGTGTGTAGTGATAACCGTGTGAAGTGATAACAGTGTGTGGTGATAAAAGTGTAAAGTGATAACAGCGTGAAGTCATAACAGTGTGCAGTGATAACTGTGTGCAGTGATAACCGTGTGAAGTGGTAACAGTGTGTAGTGATAACAGTGTGTAGTGATAACAGTGTGTAGTGATAACCGTGTGAAGTGATAACAGTGTGTAGTGATAACAGTATGTAGTGATAACAGTGTGTAGTGATAACCGTGTGAAGAGATAACAATGTGTAGTGATAACTATGTGTAGTTGTAACAGTGTGTAGTGATAACAGTGTGTAGTGATAATAGTGTGTAGTGATAACCATGTAAAGTGATAACAGTGTGTATTGATAACCGAGTGTAGTGATAACCGTGTGCAGTGATAGGAGTGTGTAGTGATAAGCATGTGAAGTGATAACAGTGTGTAGTGATAACCGTATGTAGTGATAACCTTGTGTTGTGATAAGCGAGTGAAGTGATAACGGTTTGAAGGACTATGCGTGTGAAGTGATAACAGTGTGCAGTGATAACAGTGTGTATTGATAACAGTGTGTATTGATAAAGGTGTGTAGTGATAGCCGTGTGCAGTGACAGCCGTGTGAAGTGATAACAGTGTTAAGTGATAACAGTGTGTAGTGATAACAGTGTGTAGTAATAACCGTGTGTAGTGATAACTGTGTGAAGTCATATCAGTGTTAAGTGATAACAGTGTGTAGTGATAACAGTGTGTAGTGATAACTGTGCGAAATGGTAACAGTGTGAATTGATAACAGTGTGTAGTGATAACGGTGTGAAGTGGAAACCGTGTTAAGTGATAACAGTGTGAAGAGATAACAGTGTGTAGTCATAACAGTGTGTAGTCATAACAGTTTGTAGTGATAACCGTGTGTAGTGATAGCCGTGTGAATTGATATCAGTATGAAGTGATAACAGTGTGTAGTGATAAACGTGTGAAGTGATAAGAGTGTGTGGTGATAACAGTGTAAAGTGATAACAGTGTGAAGTCATAACAGTGCGTAGGGATAACCGTGTGAAGTGATAACCGTGTGAAGTGATAACAGTGTGTAGTGATAATATTATGAAGTGATAACAGTGAGTAGTGATAACAGTGTGTAGTGATAACAGTGTGTAGTGATAACCGTGTGTAGTGATAACAGTGAGCAGTGATAAAAGTGTGTAGTGATAATAGTGTGTAGTGATAAACGTATTTAGTGATGACAGTGTGTAGTAGTAACAGTGTGTAGTGATAACAGTGTGTAGTTATAACCGTGTGTAGTGTAACTGTGTGAAGTAATAGCAGTGTTTTGTGATAACAGTGAGTAGTGATAACCGTGTGAAGTGATAACAGTGTAGTGATAACAGTGTGTAGTGATAACAGTGTGAAGTGATAACAGTTTGAAGTGATAACGTTGTGTAGTGATAACAGTTTAGTAATAACAGTGAGTAGTGATAACCAGGTGTTGTGATAACAGTGTGTATTGATAACAGTGCGTAGTGATAACCGTGTGTAGTGTTAGCAGTGTGTAGAGATAACCGTGTGAACTGATAACAGTGTGTACTGATAACCATGTGTAGTGATAACAGAGTGTAGTGATAACAGTGTGTAGTGATAACAGTGTGTAGTGATAACCGTATGAAGTGAAAACAGTGTGTAGTCATAACAGTGTGAAGTTATAACTGTGTAGTGATAACCGTGTGAAGAGATAACAATGTGTAGTGATAACTATGTGTAGTTGTAACAGTGTGTAGTGATAACAGTGTGTAGTGATAACAGTGTGTAGTGATAGCCGTATGTAGTGACAGCTGTGTATAATGATAAAGGTATGTAGTGATAACCGTGTGAAGTGATAACAGTGTGTAGTGATAACAGTGTGTAGTGATAACCGTGTGAAGTGATAACAGTGTAGTGATAACAGTGTGTACTGATAACCGTGTGAAGTGATAACAGTGTAGTGATAACAGTGTGTAGTGATAACAGTTTAGTAATAACATTAAGTAGTGATAACCATGTGTAGTGATAACAGTGTGTAGTGATAACAGTGCGTAGTGATAACCGTGTGTAGTGATAGCAGTGTGTAGAGATAACCGTGTGAACTGATAACAGTGTGTACTGATAACCATGTGTGGTGATAACAGTGTGTAGTGATAACAGTGTGTAGTGATAACCGTATGAAGTGATAACAGCGTGTAGTCATAACAGTGTGTAGTGATAACTGTGTAGTGATAACCGTGTGAAGAGATAACAATGTGTAGTGATAACTATGTGTAGTTGTAACAGTGTGTAGTGATAACAGTGTGTAGTGATAATAGTGTGTAGTGATAGCCGTGTGTAGTGACAGCTGTGTGTAGTGATAACCGTAGGTAGTGATAACCGTATGTAGTGATAAAAGTGTGAAGTGATAACAGTGTGTAGTGATAACCGTGTGAAGTGATAACAGTGTGTAGTGATAACAGTGTGTAGTGATAACCGTGTGAAGTGATAACAGTGTGTAGTGATAACAGTGTGTAGTGATAACCGTGTGAAGTGATAACAATGTAGTGATAACAGTGTGTACTGATAACCGTGTGAAGTGATAACAGTGTAGTGATAACAGTGTGTAGTGATAACAGTTTAGTAATAACAGTGAGTAGTGATAACCATGTGTAGTGATAACAGTGTGTAGTGATAACAGTGCGTAGTGATAACCGTGTGTAGTGATAGCAGTGTGTAGAGATAACCGTGTGAACTGATAACAGTGTGTACTGATAACCATGTGTGGTGATAACAGTGTGTAGTGATAACAGTGTGTAGTGATAACAGTGTGTAGTGATAACCGTATTAAGTGATAACAGCGTGTAGTCATAACAGTGTGTAGTGATAACTGTGTAGTGATAACCGTGTGAAGAGATAACAATGTGTAGTGATAACTATGTGTAGTTGTAACAGTGTGTAGTGATAACAGTGTGTAGTGATAATAGTGTGTAGTGATAGCCGTGTGTAGTGACAGCTGTGTGTAGTGATAACCGTAGGTAGTGATAACCGTATGTAGTGATAAAAGTGTGAAGTGATAACAGTGTGTAGTGATAACCGTGTGAAGTGATAACAGTGTGTAGTGATAACAGTGTGTAGTGATAACCGTGTGAAGTGATAACAGTGTGTAGTGATAACAGTGTGTAGTGATAACCGTGTGAAGTGATAACAGTGTTGTGATAACAGTGTGTACTGATAACCGTGTGAAGTGATAACAGTGTAGTGATAACAGTGTGTAGTGATAACAGTTTAGTAATAACAGTGAGTAGTGATAACCATGTGTAGTGATAACAGTGTGTAGTGATAACAGTGCGTAGTGATAACCGTGTGTAGTGATAGCAGTGTGTAGAGATAACCGTGTGAACTGATAACAGTGTGTAATGATAACCATGTGTGGTGATAACAGTGTGTAGTGATAACAGTGTGTAATGATAACAGTGTGTAGTGATAACCGTATGAAGTGATAACAGCGTGTAGTCATAACAGTGTGTAGTGATAACTGTGTAGTGATGACCGTGTGAAGAGATAACAATGTGTATTGATAACTATGTGTAGTTGTAACAGTGTGTAGTGATAACAGTGTGTAGTGATAATAGTGTGTAGTGATAACAGTGTGTGGTGATAAAAGTGTGAAGTGATAACAGTGTGTAGTGATAACCGTGTGAAGTGATAACAGTGTGTAGTGATAACAGTGTGTAGTGATAACCGTGTGAAGTGATAACAGTGTGTGGTGATAAAAGTGTTAAGTGATAACAGCGTGAAGTCATAACAGTGTGCAGTGATAACCGTGTGAAGTGATAACCGTGTGAAGTGATAACAGTTTGAAGTGATAACGTTGTGTAGTGATAACAGTTTAGTAATAACAGTGAGTAATGATAACCATGTGTAGTGATAACAGTGTGTAGTGATAACAGTGCGTAGTGATAACCGTGTGTAGTGATAGCAGTGTGTAGAGATAACCGTGTGAACTGATAACAGTGTGTACTGATAACCATGTGTGGTGATAACAGTGTGTAGTGATAACAGTGTGTAGTGATAACAGTGTGTAGTGATAACCGTATGAAGTGATAACAGGGTGTAGTCATAACAGTGTATAGTGATAACTGTGTAGTGATAACCGTGTGAAGAGATAACAATGTGTAGTGATAACTATGTGTAGTTGTAACAGTGTGTAGTGATAACAGTGTGTAGTGATAATAGTGTGTAGTGATAGCCGTGTGTAGTGACAGCTGTGTGTAGTGATAACCGTTGGTAGTGATAACCGTATGTAGTGATAAAAGTGTGAAGTGATAACAGTGTGTAGTGATAACCGTGTGAAGTGATAACAGTGTGTAGTGATAACAGTGTGTAGTGATAACCGTGTGAAGTGATAACAGTGCGTGGTGATAAAAGTGTAAAGTGATAACAGCGTGAAGTCATAACAGTGTGCAGTGATAACCGTGTGAAGTGATAACCGTGTGAAGTGATAACGTTGTGTAGTGATAACAGTTTAGTATTAACAGAGAGTAATGATAACCATGTGTAGTGATAACAGTGTGTAGTGATAACACTGCGTAGTGATAACCGTGTGTAGTGATAGCAGTGTGTAGAGATAACCGTGTGAACTGATATCAGTGTGTACTGATAACCATGTGTAGTGATAACAATTGGTTGTGATAGCAGTGTGTAGTGATAAGAGTGTGTAGTGATAACCGTATGAAGTGATAACAGTGTGTAGTCATAACAGTGTGAAGTGATATCTGTGTAGTGATAACCGTGTGAAGAGATAACAATGTGTAGTGATAACTATGTGTAGTTGTAACAGTGTGTAGTGATAACAGTGTGTAGTGATAACAGTGTGTAGTGATAGCCGTATGTAGTGACAGCTGTGTATAGTGATAACCGTATGTAGTGATAACCGTATGTAGTGATAAAAGTGTGAAGTGATAACAGAGTGTAGTGATAACCGTGTGAAGTGATAACAGTGTGTAGTGATAACAGTGTGTAGTGATAACCGTGTGAAGTGATAACAGTGTGTGGTGATAAAAGTGTAAAGTGATAACAGCGTGAAGTCATAACAGTGTGCAGTGATAACTGTGTGCAGTGATAACCGTGTGAAGTGGTAACAGTGTGTAGTGATAACAGTGTGTAGTGATAACAGTGTGTAGTGATAACCGTGTGAAGTGATAACAGTGTGTAGTGATAACAGTATGTAGTGATAACAGTGTGTAGTGATAACCGTGTGAAGAGATAACAATGTGTAGTGATAACTATGTGTAGTTGTAACAGTGTGTAGTGATAACAGTGTGTAGTGATAATAGTGTGTAGTGATAACCATGTAAAGTGATAACAGTGTGTATTGATAACTGAGTGTAGTGATAACCGTGTGCAGTGATAGGAGTGTGTAGTGATAAGAATGTGAAGTGATAACAGTGTGTAGTGATAACTGTGTGCAGTGATAACCGTGTGAAGTGGTAACAGTGTGTAGAGATAACAGTGTGTAGTGATAACAGTGTGTAGTGATAACCGTGTGAAGTGATAACAGTGGGTAGTGATAACCGTATGTAGTGATAACCTTGTGTTGTGATAAGCGAGTGAAGTGATAACGGTTTGAAGGACTATGCGTGTGAAGTGATAACAGTGTGCAGTGATAACAGTGTGTATTGATAACAGTGTGTATTGATAAAGGTGTGTAGTGATAGCCGTGTGCAGTGACAGCCGTGTGAAGTGATAACAGTGTTAAGTGATAACAGTGTGTAGTGATAACAGTGTGTAGTAATAACCGTGTGTAGTGATAACTGTGTGAAGTCATATCAGTGTTAAGTGATAACAGTGTGTAGTGATAACAGTGTGTAGTGATAACTGTGCGAAATGGTAACAGTGTGAATTGATAACAGTGTGTAGTGATAACGGTGTGAAGTGGAAACCGTGTTAAGTGATAACAGTGTGAAGAGATAACAGTGTGTGGTCATAACAGTGTGTAGTCATAACAGTTTGTAGTGATAACCGTGTGTAGTGATAGCCGTGTGAATTGATATCAGTATGAAGTGATAACAGTGTGTAGTGATAAACGTGTGAAGTGATAAGAGTGTGTGGTGATAAGAGTGTGTGGTGATAACAGTGTAAAGTGTTAACAGTGTGAAGTCATAACAGTGCGTAGGGATAACCGTGTGAAGTGATAACCGTGTGAAGTGATAACAGTGTGTAGTGATAATATTATGAAGTGATAACAGTGAGTAGTGATAACAGTGTGTAGTGATAACAGTGTGTAGTGATAACCGTGTGTAGTGATAACAGTGAGCAGTGATAAAAGTGTGTAGTGATAATAGTGTGTAGTGATAAACGTATTTAGTGATGACAGTGTGTAGTGGTAACAGTGTGTAGTGATAACAGTGTGTAGTTATAACCGTGTGTAGTGTAACTGTGTGAAGTAATAGCAGTGTTTTGTGATAACAGTGAGTAGTGATAACCGTGTGAAGTGATAACAGTGTAGTGATAACAGTGTGTAGTGATAACAGTGTGAAGTGATAACAGTTTGAAGTGATAACGTTGTGTAGTGATAACAGTTTAGTAATAACAGTGAGTAGTGATAACCAGGTGTTGTGATAACAGTGTGTATTGATAACAGTGCGTAGTGATAACCGTGTGTAGTGATAGCAGTGTGTAGAGATAACCGTGTGAACTGATAACAGTGTGTACTGATAACCAAGTGTAGTGATAACAGTGTGTAGTGATAACAGTGTGTAGTGATAACAGTGTGTAGTGATAACAGTGTGTAGTGATAACCGTATGAAGTGATAACAGTGTGTAGTCATAACAGTGTGAAGTGATAACTGTGTAGTGATAACCGTGTGAAGAGATAACAATGTGTAGTGACAACTATGTGTAGTTGTAACAGTGTGTAGTGATAACAGTGTGTAGTGATAACAGTGTGTAGTGATAGCCGTATGTAGTGACAGCTGTGTATAATGATAAAGGTATGTAGTGATAACCGTGTGAAGTGATAACAGTGTGTAGTGATAACAGTGTGTAGTGATAACCGTGTGAAGTGATAACAGTGTAGTGATAACAGTGTGTACTGATAACCGTGTGAAGTGATAACAGTGTAGTGATAACAGTGTGTAGTGATAACAGTGTGTAGTGATAACAGTTTAGTAATAACATTAAGTAGTGATAACCATGTGTAGTGATAACAGTGTGTAGTGATAACAGTGCGTAGTGATAACCGTGTGTAGTGATAGCAGTGTGTAGAGATAACCGTGTGAACTGATAAAGTGTGTACTGATAACCATGTGTGGTGATAACAGTGTGTAGGGATAACAGTGTGTAGTGATAACAGTGTGTAGTGATAACCGTATGAAGTGATAACAGCGTGTAGTCATAACAGTGTGTAGTGATAACTGTGTAGTGATATCCGTGTGAAGAGATAACAATGTGTAGTGATAACTATGTGTAGTTGTAACAGTGTGTAGTGATAACAGTGTGTAGTGATAATAGTGTGTAGTGATAGCCGTGTGTAGTGACAGCTGTGTGTAGTGATAACCGTAGGTAGTGATAACCGTATGTAGTGATAAAAGTGTGAAGTGATAACAGTGTGTAGTGATAAATGTGTGAAGTGATAACAGTGTGTAGTGATAACAGTGTGTAGTGATAACCGTGTGAAGTGATAACAGTGTGTAGTGATAACAGTGTGTAGTGATAACCGTGTGAAGTGATAACAATGTAGTGATAACAGTGTGTACTGATAACCGTGTGAAGTGATAACAGTGTAGTGATAACAGTGTGTAGTGATAACAGTTTAGTAATAACAGTGAGTAGTGATAACCATGTGTAGTGATAACAGTGTGTAGTGATAACAGTGCGTAGTGATAACCGTGTGTAGTGATAGCAGTGTGTAGAGATAACCGTGTGAACTGATAACAGTGTGTACTGATAACCATGTGTGGTGATAACAGTGTGTAGTGATAACAGTGTGTAGTGATAACCGTATTAAGTGATAACAGCGTGTAGTCATAACAGTGTGTAGTGATAACTGTGTAGTGATAACCGTGTGAAGAGATAACAATGTGTAGTGATAACTATGTGTAGTTGTAACAGTGTTTAGTGATAACAGTGTGTAGTGATAATAGTGTGTAGTGATAACAGTGTGTGGTGATAAAAGTGTGAAGTGATAACAGTGTGTAGTGATAACCGTGTGAAGTGATAACAGTGTGTAGTGATAACAGTGTGTAGTGATAACCGTATGAAGTGATAACAGCGTGTAGTCATAACAGTGTGTAGTGATAACCGTGTGAAGAGATAACAATGTGTAGTGATAACTATGTGTAGTTGTAACAGTGTGTAGTGATATCAGTGTGTAGTGATAATAGTGTGTAGTGATAGCCGTGTGTAGTGACAGCTGTGTGTAGTGATAACCGTAGGTAGTGATAACCGTATGTAGTGATAAAAGTGTGAAGTGATAACAGTGTGTAGTGATAACCGTGTGAAGTGATAACAGTGTTTAGTGATAACAGTGTGTAGTGATACCCGTGTGAAGTGATAACAGTGTGTGGTGATAAATGTGTAAAGTGATAACAGCGTGAAGTCATAAGAGTGTGCAGTGATAACCGTGTGAAGTGATAACCGTGTGAAGTGATAACAGTTTGAAGTGATAACGTTGTGTAGTGATAACAGTTTAGTAATAACAGTGAGTAATGATAACCATGTGTAGTGATAACAGTGTGTAGTGATAACACTGCGTAGTGATAACCGTGTGTAGTGATAGCAGTGTGTAGAGATAACCGTGTGAACTGATAACTGTGTGTACTGATAACCATGTGTAGTGATAACAATTTGTAGTGATAGCAGTGTGTAGTGATAAGAGTGTGTAGTGATAACCGTATGAAGTGATAACAGTGTGTAGTCATAACAGTGTGAAGTGATATCTGTGTAGTGATAACCGTGTGAAGTGGTCACAGTGTGTAGTGATAACAGTGTGTAGTGATAACAGTGTGTAGTGATAACCGTGTGAAGTGATAACAGTGTGTAGTGATAACAGTATGTAGTGATAACTGTGTAGTGATAACCGTGTGAAGAGATAACAATGTGTAGTGATAACTATGTGTAGTTGTAACAGTGTGTAGTGATAACAGTGTGTAGTGATAATAGTGTGTAGTGATAGCCGTGTGTAGTGACAGCTGTGTGTAGTGATAACCGTAGGTAGTGATAACCGTAGGTAGTGATAACCGTATGTAGTGATAAAAGTGTGAAGTGATAACAGTGTGTAGTGATAACCGTGTGAAGTGATAACAGTGTGTAGTGATAACAGTGTGTAGTGATAACCGTGTGAAGTAATAACAGTGTGTAGTGATAACAGTGTGTAGTGATAACCGTGTGAAGTGATAACAATGTAGTGATAACAGTGTGTACTGATAACCGTGTGAAGTGATAACAGTGTAGTGATAACAGTGTGTAGTGATAACAGTTTAGTAATAACAGTGAGTAGTGATAACCATGTGTAGTGATAACAGTGTGTAGTGATAACAGTGCGTAGTGATAACCGTGTGTAGTGATAGCAGTGTGTAGAGATAACCGTGTGAACTGATAACAGTGTGTACTGATAACCATGTGTGGTGATAACAGTGTGTAGTGATAACAGTGTGTAGTGATAACAGTGTGTAGTGATGTTACGAACCCGGATCCAGCGTCCGAGCAAGGAGCAGTAACAACTACGCCATCTGTGGGTCAGCTCCCGAAACCCCCGCCAAACGGACGACGACACCTAGTGAGGACAGCGTGTACTGGCCTCGAGGACCAGTTTCCAGTCCGGTTCAGCGCTCAACACCGCCGCTCCTGACCTCTGGTGAGGTGGTGCTCCGACGACAGCGCCATCTATGGACTGGATACGTCAGGTGTTTGTGTCTGAGCCTGTAAGTGTGGTGTTTTAGTGTCCCTGTTATTGATGACGTGTCTGCTTACAGAGCCGACCTGGGACCACTGTGTTGAAGGTGGAGTCAGTCTACCCGAGGCAGCCAGTCTCCATACTGTGAAGTTTGCTGCAGCTGTTGCGACGTCGTCCCCCCGGAAGAACACTGTGGTGTGTTAAGCCTGCCAGTGGAGTGGCAGTGAAAGGATTTACCCGGAACCGACGGTTGGAGACGATAATCCACTGGGGTATTGAGGACAGGAGGGTGATTGGTGATATCACACGAGACTCCTGTCTAGGGCGTACCCCTTTTATCGTTCGTGGAGTGGCCGTACCAGCCTTGGTGGCTCAGTACCTGCCAGCAGACCTGCTGGACGTGTGGTTGACGGCCTCCACGACGGTGCCCCCAATGGACCTGTGTTGTGGCTGACCTGTGGCCAGGGTAGGCTCGGCGTTCTCAGAGGACACGTCTTGAGGCCACGAAGAAAGCACCGCGGACTCAGCACCTAGCTTCTTAATCAAGAGTCTTCAGCAGAAGACTAGATTGTGCACGATCCCCTTGTAAAGTGTTAATACCCCTCCCCCTTGTGTACGCTTTATTTTTATATATTTAAATGGTAATGGTGAACATTATAATATTAAGTTCTTAACTTTCTTTCCCTACTCCCTTTAAGTTACTTGCGTCACGGATCTCATCCCTTGATAGCCACTACTGGCTCGGGAACGGATACATATATCTTTCTCTAACAACATCAGAGCAAGAACCCCGTTGCGTCCCGAGAGGGCCGTAACATAATTGGCCTCCCCAGCGGGATCCGTCCCCTTGTTAAGTATGTTTGACAGGGGTGGTGAAGTGGCGTAATCCCTGTATATAATTCCCCCTGTGTGACGATTGTGACGTTATACGTCCTGTGCGGTGCTTAGAGTGACTAAGTGCGATATTGTGCAGTGCGGTGCTCGCTGTGATTAAGCGATTAAGTGCAATATTGACTAGTGCCGTGCTCAGTGATTTAGTGCAATATTGTAGAGCGAAGTGTTCGCTTGGACTCAGTGCAATATTGGGTAGTGTGGTGCCCGAAGTGATTACGTGCAATATTGGCAAGTGCAGTGTTTGGTGCGATAAAGTGCAATACTGGCGTAGAACAGTGCTCGGTGTGTTAAGTGCTAACGTGTAAGCAGTGTGTTAAGCGCAAAGTGTTCCATCTGTGACAATGGCAGACAAAGCTACCATCGATGATCTGGACGAGGTTCAGGCTTTTCTGAACAGAGAGGATTGTCTTGCCAGATTGAAATATTTGAGCAAACCAGAGCTTGTACTAGTGAGCGCCTACCTGGAGATCAAGTTCCGTGCCAGTGATTCCCGTGTGGAGATCTTGTCCAAGGTACACCGGCACCTGAAGGCAGAAGAGAAACAGGAAGGCGAGACTCATAGTACAAAGGAAAGTGCAGACATAGCTTCCACGGAAAAGGAAGATAAGGGCAGCGACGTTGACAGTGATGCAGGCGAGCTTAATATCAGCTTCCTAACAGTCAAGATGCGTGCCCTAGAGATCAATCGGGAAATAGAATGGAAGAAATTAGAAATGGAACGAGAGAGACAAGATAAAGAATTGGAGATGAGACGTTTAGAATTAGAACGAGAAAGAGAAAGAGAAGAACGAGAAAGAGAAAAAGAAGAACGAGAAAGAGAAGAGAGACGGGAGAGAGAAGAACGAGAACGAGAAAGAGAAGAACGAGAAAGAGAAGAGAGACGAGAGAGAGAAGAACGAGAAAGAGAAGAGAGACGAGAGAGAGAAGAACGAGAACGAGAGAGAGAAGAACGAGAACGAGAGAGAGAAGAACGAGAGCGAGAAAGAGAGGAACGAGACAGACAAGAACAACGAGACAAAGAGGAAAGAGAGAGACAACATGAACTAGAAGTTTTGCGATTAGGCGGTGGTCGGAGGCAAACAACGGACACCAGTAGCTTCGATCCGGTACGCAACATCAAAATGGTCCCCAAATTCCATGAGAAGGAAGTGTCAAAATTCTTTGCCGCCTTCGAGAAAGTCGCTGCCTCTTTGGAGTGGCCAAGGGAGAATTGGGCCATCATGATACAGTCAGTCTTGACTGGGAAGGCCCAAATCGCCTACTCTACGTTATCCCTTGACGACTCCAGCGATTATGACAAGGTGAAGAAGGTGGTGCTCATGGCGTACCAATTGGTACCTGAGGCATATAGGCAAAAGTTCAGAAACCTGAAGAAGACCTCAGAGCACACTTTCACCGAATTCGCCACCATCAAGGAGCGACTTTTTCAAGAATGGTGTGCCTCTCGGAAGGTGGAGACCAGGGAAGACCTCGAACAGCTGATTCTGCTCGAGGACTTCAAGGATTGTTTGTCTGGAGACCTCAAGACGTACTTAGAGGAACAGCAGGTAGAGACCTTGAGTGCAGCAGCCACCATGGCTGAAGAGTATATCCTGACTCATAGGCCGTCTGCTAAGTACGTCCCGAGGAATTACCAGCGCCGCTTTGACAGACCTCAGGACGATGAAGAGGAAAGACCCGTCCCACAAAGTGCTAAGAAGACGCCCCCACGTAGCCCCCGAAGAACAAGTCCTAGCAGTCCGAAACACCGGAGCCCGAGGAGGAATATGGTGTGCTGGACTTGTGGGCAGAAAGGGCATATAGCTGCTAGGTGCCGAGGCAGAAGAGGTGGCAGCGCACGTAGAGAGGTGATGATGATGAGCTGTGTTACACCACCAGTAGGAAACCAGTCTACGACGACGCAGGAAGGACCAAGTTTGTTGGCCCCTCACACTTCAACCGGGTATGTAACGAGTGATCATACTGGTAGATCAATTGTAGTGCTCAGAGATAGTGGAGCAGCCCAGTCCCTGATCGTGAAGAGCTCGTTACCCGAGGGAGTAAGAGTGGACGGGAGACGACAGGTTGTCCTGGTTGGGTTTCCGAGAACGCAGTATATCGCCCCCTTAGTGCCAGTACATCTCGACTCGCCTTATTTCAGCGGCACATGTGCGTTGGCAGTAGTCGATACCCTCCCTGTGGCTGGGATTGACGTGGTACTAGCCAACGACTTGGTGACCGATTGGAGCACCAATCATCCCAAGATAGCGGACGAGTCAGCCAGAACATCAAAGTCTGAGGTGTCTACAGGCAATGGTAATGTCCAGGTAAAGACAGACCCGGATTTGAACATGTCTAATTTGTCCTCTCCCCCGCAGATCGGCAGTTATCTAGCAGTGTCTCCTGATTCTCTCGACAAGGAACATGGGGTTAAGAAGGCAGAGGTACCTGAGCAAGAAGAGAGGCCTTGTGTGCGGGCACCCACGGATACCAACGAGTCTGGAGCGAAGGCGGATGTGTGCTTGCGGTATGGCAAGTTACAGCATGTAGTGAACCAGCCAGAGATTCCCCAGACGTCAGAGGTAGGTGCGGTGTGTTCAAAAGGTCTAGTGCCCTCTTCGGTCCAAGCCAGGCGTGTGGATGTGGCCGGCTATGGACATGACTGGCTCGGGAAGCTTATCCCTCAATTGGCCTCATGTTTCTTAGCGATACTTTGTTTGATTCTCGTATGTGTTCTCGTTTGTGCTCTCAGTGAGGACCGGTGGACGACCCGACGAATGATGGCTCCCATGAACATCGTGAAGAGGTCCCAGGGATTGGAGATTTGTACTGCAGGTGTTGCAGTTGAAGGAGGGACCTGGAAGGTGATAATTGATACAGGAGGTACGACATGTGATAATATGAGTGACTGTTTCCGGCAGGTTGACACCCCCCGCGTGACAGCTGAGCCTCAACACAGCGTTATGCGGAACGTTGGTCGACCTGACGGTGGCAGAGTGAATGCCATCTGCGACGTACAAGCAGCCCTGTGGGGACTAGGTGGTAACCTAGTAGGGTATGCTGTAAGTATTGACTTACCCACTGTCGCGATCACTCTGAATTATCAGACCCCTGTATTCCAGGTTCCTGTCTCCCTGAAGGACCATCGGACCGGCACCAGAAATGCCGTCTGTGGTCAGCCATCATCGGTGCCACGACATAAGGAAGTGTCGAGTCACCCCAAATCGTGTCGAAACCAATCCTTACTCGAGAGGTGTGAGATGATGTCCCTGTTTGCCATCGCAGAGGAGGTGTGGAAGATTATGTCAGGCAGGTCATCGCCTGCCATTTTCAAGGTCCCTTTGTGCCAGGAATTTTCTTTAGTACAATTCAGTAGACGAGACAGCCTCGCCATCCCAGATTATAAAGCATGTGTGTCCATTTGGAGTTGTGTCGTCGTACTAATTTGGTTTGTGTTTCATTTTATAGAACCCCAAACCAAATTCTTTTTGGTGGGGAGGTGTTACGAACCCGGATCCAGCGTCCGAGCAAGGAGCAGTAACAACTACGCCATCTGTCTGTCAGCTCCCGAAACCCCCGCCAAACAGACGACGACACCTAGTGAGGACAGCGTGTACTGGCCTCGAGGACCAGTTTCCAGTCCGGTTCAGCGCTCAACACCGCCGCTCCTGACCTCTGGTGAGGTGGTGCTCCGACGACAGCGCCATCTATGGACTGGATACGTCAGGTGTTTGTGTCTGAGCCTGTAAGTGTGGTGTTTTAGTGTCCCTGTTATTGATGACGTGTCTGCTTACAGAGCCGACCTGGGACCACTGTGTTGAAGGTGGAGTCAGTCTACCCGAGGCAGCCAGTCTCCATACTGTGAAGTTTGCTGCAGCTGTTGCGACGTCGTCTCCCCGGAAGAACACTGTGGTGTGTTAAGCCTGCCAGTGGAGTGGCAGTGAAAGGATTTACCCGGAACCGACGGTTGGAGACGATAATCCACTGGGGTATTGAGGACAGGAGGGTGATTGGTGATATCACACGAGACTCCTGTCTAGGGCGTACCCCTTTTATCGTTCGTGGAGTGGCCGTACCAGCCTTGGTGGCTCAGTACCTGCCAGCAGACCTGCTGGACGTGTGGTTGACGGCCTCCACGACGGTGCCCCCAGTGGACCTGTGTTGTGGCTGACCTGTGGCCAGGGTAGGCTCGGCGTTCTCAGAGGACACGTCTTGAGGCCACGAAGAAAGCACCGCGGACTCAGCACCTAGCTTCTTAATCAAGAGTCTTCAGCAGAAGACTAGATTGTGCACGATCCCCTTGTAAAGTGTTAATACCCCTCCCCCTTGTGTACGCTTTATTTTTATATATTTAAATGGTAATGGTGAACATTATAATATTAAGTTCTTAACTTTCTTTCCCTACTCCCTTTAAGTTACTTGCGTCACGGATCTCATCCCTTGATAGCCACTACTGGCTCGGGAACGGATACATATATCTTTCTCTAACAACATCAGAGCAAGAACCCCGTTGCGTCCCGAGAGGGCCGTAACAAGTGATAACCGTATTAAGTGATAACAGCGTGTAGTCATAACAGTGTGTAGTGATAACCGTGTGAAGAGATAACAATGTGTAGTGATAACTATGTGTAGTTGTAACAGTGTGTAGTGATAACAGTGTGTAGTGATAATAGTGTGTAGTGATAACAGTGTGTGGTGATAAAAGTGTGAAGTGACAACAGTGTGTAGTGATAACCGTGTGAAGTGATAACAGTGTGTAGTGATAACTGTGTAGTGATAACCGTGTGAAGAGATAACAATGTGTAGTGATAACTATGTGTAGTTTTAACAGTGTGTAGTGATAACAGTGTGTAGTGATAATAGTGTGTAGTGATAGCCGTGTGTAGTGACAGCTGTGTGTAGTGATAACCGTAGGTAGTGATAACCGTATGTAGTGATAAAAGTGTGAAGTGATAACAGTGTGTAGTGATAACCGTGTGAAGTGATAACAGTGTTTAGTGATAACAGTGTGTAGTGATAACCGTGTGAAGTGATAACAGTGTGTGGTGATAAATGTGTAAAGTGATAACAGCGTGAAGTCATAAGAGTGTGCAGTGATAACCGTGTGAAGTGATAACCGTGTGAAGTGATAACAGTTTGAAGTGATAACGTTGTGTAGTGATAACAGTTTAGTAATAACAGTGAGTAATGATAACCATGTGTAGTGATAACAGTGTGTAGTGATAACACTGCGTAGTGATAACCGTGTGTAGTGATAGCAGTGTGTAGAGATAACCGTGTGAACTGATAACTGTGTGTACTGATAACCATGTGTAGTGATAACAATTTGTAGTGATAGCAGTGTGTAGTGATAAGAGTGTGTAGTGATAACCGTATGAAGTGATAACAGTGTGTAGTCATAACAGTGTGAAGTGATATCTGTGTAGTGATAACTGTGTGAAAAGATAACAATGTGTAGTGATAACTATGTGTAGTTGTAACAGTGTGTAGTGATAACAGTGTGTAGTGATAACAGTGTGTAGTGATAGCCGTATGTAGTGACAGCTGTGTATAGTGATAACCGTATGTAGTGATAACCGTATGTAGTGATAAAAGTGTGAAGTGGTAACAGTGTGTAGTGATAACCGTGTGAAGTGATAACAGTGTGTAGTGATAACAGTGTGTAGTGATAACCGTGTGAAGTGATAACAGTGTGTGGTGATAAAAGTGTAAAGTGATAACAGCGTGAAGTCATAACAGTGTGCAGTGATAACTGTGTGCAGTGATAACCGTGTGAAGTGGTCAAAGTGTGTAGTGATAACAGTGTGTAGTGATAACAGTGTGTAGTGATAACCGTGTGAAGTGATAACAGTGTGTAGTGATAACAGTATGTAGTGATAACAGTGTGTAGTGATAACCGTGTAAAGATATAACAATGTGTAGTGATAACTATGTGTAGTTGTAACAGTGTGTAGTGATAACAGTGTGTAGTGATAACAGTGTGTAGTGATAGCCGTATGCAGTGACAGCTGTGTATAATGATAAAGGTATGTACTGATAACCGTATGTATTGATAACCGTGTGAAGTGATAACAGTGTGTAGTGATAACAGTGTGTAGTGATAACCGTGTGAAGTGATAACAGTGTAGTGAGAACAGTGTGTACTGATAACCGTGTGAAGTGATAACAGTGTAGTGATAACAGTGTGTAGTGATAACAGTTTAGTAATAACTGAGTAGTGATAACCATGTGTAGTGATAACAGTGTGTAGTGATAACAGTGCGTAGTGATAACCGTGTGTAGTGATAGCAGTGTGTAGAGATAACCATGTAAACTGATAAAAGTGTGTACTGATAACCATGTGTGGTGATAACAGTGTGTAGTGATAACAGTGTGTAGTGATAACAGTGTGTAGTGATAACCGTATGAAGTGATAACAGCGTGTAGTCATAACAGTGTGTAGTGATAACTGTGTAGTGATAACCGTGTGAAGAGATAACAATGTGTAGTGATAACTATGTGTAGTTGTAACAGTGTGTAGTGATAACAGTGTGTAGTGATAACAGTGTGTAGTGATAGCCGTATGTAGTGACAGCTGTGTATAATGATAAAGGTATGTAGTGATAACCGTATGTATTGATAACCGTGTGAAGTGATAACAGTGTGTAGTGATAACAGTGTGTAGTGATAACCGTGTGAAGTGATAACAGTGTAGTGATAACAGTGTGTACTGATAACCGTGTGAAGTGATAACAGTGTAGTGATAACAGTGTGTAGTGATAACAGTTTAGTAATAACTGAGTAGTGATAACCATGTGTAGTGATAACAGTGTGTAGTGATAACAGTGCGTAGTGATAACCGTGTGAACTGATAACAGTGTGTACTGATAACCATGTGTAGTGATAACAGTGTGTAGTGATAACAGTGTGTAGTGATAACCGTATGAAGTGATAACAGTGTGTAGTCATAACAGTGTGAAGTGATAACTGTGTAGTGATAACCGTGTGAAGAGATAACAATGTGTAGTGATAACTATGTGTAGTTGTAACAGTGTGTAGTGATAACAGTGTGTAGTGATAACAGTGTGTAGTGATAGCCGTATGTAGTGACAGCTGTGTATAATGATAAAGGTATGTAGTGATAACCGTATGTATTGATAACCGTGTGAAGTGATAACAGTGTGTAGTGATAACAGTGTGTAGTGATAACCGTGTGAAGTGATAACAGTGTAGTGATAACAGTGTGTACTGATAACCGTGTGAAGTGATAACAGTGTAGTGATAACAGTGTGTAGTGATAACAGTTTAGTAATAACTGAGTAGTGATAACCATGTGTAGTGATAACAGTGTGTAGTGATAACAGTGCGTAGTGATAACCGTGTGTAGTGATAGCAGGGTGTAGAGATAACCGTGTAAACTGATAACAGTGTGTACTGATAACCATGTGTGGTGATAACAGTGTGTAGTGATAACAGTGTGTAGTGATAACAGTGTGTAGTGATAACCGTATGAAGTGATAACAGCGTGTAGTCATAACAGTGTGTAGTGATAACTGTGTAGTGATAACCGTGTGAAGAGATAACAATGTGTAGTGATAACTATGTGTAGTTGTAACAGTGTGTAGTGATAACAGTGTGTAGTGATAATAGTGTGTAGTGATAGCCGTGTGTAGTGACAGCTGTGTGTAGTGATAACCGTAGGTAGTGATAACCGTATGTAGTGATAAAAGTGTGAAGTGATAACAGTGTGTAGTGATAACCGTGTGAAGTGATAACAGTGTGTAGTGATAACAGTGTGTTGTGATAACCGTGTGAAGTGATAACAGTGTGTGGTGATAAAAGTGTAAAGTGATAACAGCGTGAAGTCATAACAGTGTGCAGTGATAACCGTGTGAAGTGATAACCGTATGAAGTGATAACAGTTTGAAGTGATAACGTTGTGTAGTGATAACAGTTTAGTAATAACAGTGAGTAATGATAACCATGTGTAGTGATAACAGTGTGTAGTGATAACACTGCGTAGTGATAAACGTGTGTAGTGATAGCAGTGTGTAGAGATAACCGTGTGAACTGATAACAGTGTGTACTGATAACCATGTGTAGTGATAACAATTTGTAGTGATAGCAGTGTGTAGTGATAAGAGTGTGTAGTGATAACCGTATGAAGTGATAACAGTGTGTAGTCATAACAGTGTGAAGTGATATCTGTGTAGTGATAACCGTGTGAAGAGATAACAATGTGTAGTGATAACTATGTGTAGTTGTAACAGTGTGTAGTGATAACAGTGTGTAGTGATAACAGTGTGTAGTGATAGCCGTATGTAGTGACAGCTGTGTATAGTGATAACCGTATGTAGTGATAACCGTATGTAGTGATAAAAGTGTGAAGTGATAACAGTGTGTAGTGTTAACCGTGTGAAGTGATAACAGTGTGTAGTGATAACAGTGTGTAGTGATAACCGTGTGAAGTGATAACAGTGTGTGGTGATAAAAGTGTTAAGTGATAACAGCGTGAAGTCATAACAGTGTGCAGTGATAACTGTGTGCAGTGATAACCGTGTGAAGTGGTAACAGTGTGTAGTAATAACAGTGTGTAGGGATAACAGTGTGTAGTGATAACCGTGTGAAGTGATAACAGTGTGTAGTGATAACAGTATGTAGTGAAAACAGTGTGTAGTGATAACCGTGTGAAGAGATAACAATGTGTAGTGATAACTATGTGTAGTTGTAACAGTGTGTAGTGATAACAGTGTGTAGTGATAATAGTGTGTAGTGATAACCATGTATAGTGATAACAATGTGTATTGATAACCGAGTGTAGTGATAACCGTGTGCAGTGATAAGAGTGTGTAGTGATAAGCATGTGAAGTGATAACAGTGTGTAGTGATAACCGTATGTAGTGATAACCTTGTGTTGTGATAAGCGAGTGAAGTGATAACGGTTTGAAGGACTATGCGTGTGAAGTGATAACAGTGTGCAGTGATAACAGTGTGTATTGATAACAGTGTGTATTGATAAAGGTGTGTAGTGATAGCCGTGTGCAGTGACAGCCGTGTGAAGTGATAACAGTGTGAAGTGATAACAGTGTGTAGTGATAACAGTGTGTAGTAATAACCGTGTGTAGTGATAACTGTGTGAAGTGATATCAGTGTTAAGTGATAACAGTGTGTTGTGATAACAGTGTGTAGTGATAACTGTGCGAAATGGTAACAGTGTGAATTGATAACAGTGTGTAGTGATAACGGTGTGAAGTGGAAACCGTGTTAAGTGATAACAGTGTGAAGAGATAACAGTGTGTAGTGATAACAGTGTGTAGTCATAACAGTTTGTAGTGATAACCGTGTGTAGTGATAGCCGTGTGAATTGATATCAGTATGAAGTGATAACAGTGTGTAGTGATAAACGTGTGAAGTGATAAGAGTGTGTGGTGATAACAGTGTAAAGTGATAACAGTGTGAAGTCATAACAGTGCGTAGGGATAACCGTGTGAAGTGATAACCGTGTGAAGTGATAACAGTGTGTAGTGATAATATTATGAAGTGATAACAGTGAGTAGTGATAACAGTGTGTAGTGATAACAGTGTGTAGTGATAACCGTGTGTAGTGATAACAGTGAGTAGTGATAAAAGTGTGTAGTGATAATAGTGTGTAGTGATAAACGTATTTAGTGATGACAGTGTGTAGTGATAACAGTGTGTAGTGATAACAGTGTGTAGTTATAACCGTGTGTAGTGTAACCGTGTGAAGTAATAGCAGTGTTTTGTGATAACAGTGAGTAGTGATAACCGTGTGAAGTGATAACAGTTTGAAGTGATAACGTTGTGTAGTGATAACAGTTTAGTAATAACAGTGAGTAGTGATATCCAGGTGTTGTGATAACAGTGTGTAGTGATAACAGTGCGTAGTGATAACCGTGTGTAGTGATAGCAGTGTGTAGAGATAACCGTGTGAACTGATAACAGTGTGTACTGATAACCATGTGTAGTGATAACAGTGTGTAGTGATAACAGTGTGTAGTGATAACCGTATGAAGTGATAACAGTGTGTAGTCATAACAGTGTGAAGTGATAACTGTGTAGTGATAACCGTGTGAAGAGATAACAATGTGTAGTGATAACTATGTGTAGTTGTAACAGTGTGTAGTGATAACAGTGTGTAGTGATAACAGTGTGTAGTGATAGCCGTATGTAGTGACAGCTGTGTATAATGATAAAGGTATGTAGTGATAACCGTATGTATTGATAACCGTGTGAAGTGATAACAGTGTGTAGTGATAACAGTGTGTAGTGATAACCGTGTGAAGTGATAACAGTGTAGTGATAACAGTGTGTACTGATAACTGTGTGAAGTGATAACAGTGTAGTGATAACAGTGTGTAGTGATAACAGTTTAGTAATAACTGAGTAGTGATAACAATGTGTAGTGATAACAGTGTGTAGTGATAACAGTGCGTAGTGATAACCGTGTGTAGTGATAGCAGTGTGTAGAGATAACCGTGTAAACTGATAACAGTGTGTACTGATAACCATGTGTGGTGATAACAGTGTGTAGTGATAACAGTGTGTAGTGATAACAGTGTGTAGTGATAACCGTATGAAGTGATAACAGCGTGTAGTCATAACAGTGTGTAGTGATAACTGTGTAGTGATAACCGTGTGAAGAGATAACAATGTGTAGTGATAACTATGTGTAGTTGTAACAGTGTGTAGTGATAACAGTGTGTAGTGATAATAGTGTGTAGTGATAGCCGTGTGTAGTGACAGCTGTGTGTAGTGATAACCGTAGGTAGTGATAACCGTATGTAGTGATAAAAGTGTGAAGTGATAACAGTGTGTAGTGATAACCGTGTGAAGTGATAACAGTGTGTAGTGATAACAGTGTGTAGTGGTAACCGTGTGAAGTGATAACAGTGTGTGGTGATAAAAGTGTAAAGTGATAACAGCGTGAAGTCATAACAGTGTGCAGTGATAACCGTGTGAAGTGAAAACCGTGTGAAGTGATAACAGTTTGAAGTGATAACGTTGTGTAGTGATAACAGTTTAGTAATAACAGTGAGTAATGATAACCATATGTAGTGATAACAGTGTGTAGTGATAACACTGCGTAGTGATAACCGTGTGTAGTGATAGCAGTGTGTAGAGATAACCGTGTGAACTGATAACAGTGTGTACTGATAACCATGTGTAGTGATAACAATTTGTAGTGATAGCAGTGTGTACTGATAACCATGTGTAGTGATAACAATTTGTAGTGATAGCAGTGTGTAGTGATAAGAGTGTGTAGTGATAACCGTATGAAGTGATAACAGTGTGTAGTCATAACAGTGTGAAGTGATATCTGTGTAGTGATAACCGTGTGAAGAGATAACAATGTGTAGTGATAACTATGTGTAGTTGTAACAGTGTGTAGTGATAACAGTGTGTAGTGATAACAGTGTGTAGTGATAGCCGTATGTAGTGACAGCTGTGTATAGTGATAACCGTATGTAGTGATAACCGTATGTAGTGATAAACGTGTGAAGTGATAACAGTGTGTAGTGTTAACCGTGTGAAGTGATAACAGTGTGTAGTGATAACAGTGTGTAGTGATAACCGTGTGAAGTGATAACAGTGTGTGGTGATAAAAGTGTTAAGTGATAACAGCGTGAAGTCATAACAGTGTGCAGTGATAACTGTGTGCAGAGATAACCGTGTGAAGTGGTAACAGTGTGTAGTAATAACAGTGTGTAGTGATAACAGTGTGTAGTGATAACCGTGTGAAGTGATAACAGTGTGTAGTGATAACAGTATGTAGTGAAAACAGTGTGTAGTGATAACCGTGTGAAGAGATAACAATGTGTAGTGATAACTATGTGTAGTTGTAACAGTGTGTAGTGATAACAGTGTGTAGTGATAATAGTGTGTAGTGATAACCATGTAAAGTGATAACAATGTGTATTGATAACCGAGTGTAGTGATAACCGTGTGCAGTGATAAGAGTGTGTAGTGATAAGCATGTGAAGTGATAACAGTGTGTAGTGATAACCGTATGTAGTGATAACCTTGTGTTGTGATAAGCGAGTGAAGTGATAACGGTTTGAAGGACTATGCGTGTGAAGTGATAACAGTGTGCAGTGATAACAGTGTGTATTGATAACAGTGTGTATTGATAAAGGTGTGTAGTGATAGCCGTGTGCAGTGACAGCCGTGTGAAGTGATAACAGTGTGAAGTGATAACAGTGTGTAGTGATAACAGTGTGTAGTAATAACCGTGTGTAGTGATAACTGTGTGAAGTGATATCAGTGTTAAGTGATAACAGTGTGTTGTGATAACAGTGTGTAGTGATAACTGTGCGAAATGGTAACAGTGTGAATTGATAACAGTGTGTAGTGATAACTGTGTGAAGTGGAAACCGTGTTAAGTGATAACAGTGTGAAGAGATAACAGTGTGTAGTGATAACAGTGTGTAGTCATAACAGTTTGTAGTGATAACCGTGTGTAGTGATAGCCGTGTGAATTGATATCAGTATGAAGTGATAACAGTGTGTAGTGATAAACGTGTGAAGTGATAAGAGTGTGTGGTGATAACAGTGTAAAGTGATAACAGTGTGAAGTCATAACAGTGCGTAGGGATAACCGTGTGAAGTGATAACCGTGTGAAGTGATAACAGTGTGTAGTGATAATATTATGAAGTGATAACAGTGAGTAGTGATAACAGTGTGTAGTGATAACAGTGTGTAGTGATAACCGTGTGTAGTGATAACAGTGAGTAGTGATAAAAGTATGTAGTGATAATAGTGTGTAGTGATAAACGTATTTAGTGATGACAGTGTGTAGTGATGACAGTGTGTAGTGATAACAGTGTGTAGTTATAACCGTGTGTAGTGTAACCGTGTGAAGTAATAGCAGTGTTTTGTGATAACAGTGAGTAGTGATAACCGTGTGAAGTGATAACAGTTTGAAGTGATAACGTTGTGTAGTGATAACAGTTTAGTAATAACAGTGAGTAGTGATATCCAGGTGTTGTGATAACAGTGTGTAGTGATAACAGTGCGTAGTGATAACCGTGTGTAGTGATAGCAGTGTGTAGAGATAACCGTGTGAACTGATAACAGTGTGTACTGATAACCATGTGTAGTGATAACAGTGTGTAGTGATAACAGTGTGTAGTGATAACCGTATGAAGTGATAACAGTGTGTAGTCATAACAGTGTGAAGTGATAACTGTGAAGTGATAACCGTGTGAAGAGATAACAATGTGTAGTGATAACTATGTGTAGTTGTAACAGTGTGTAGTGATAACAGTGTGTAGTGATAACAGTGTGTAGTGATAGCCGTATGTAGTGACAGCTGTGTATAATGATAAAGGTATGTAGTGATAACCGTATGTATTGATAACCGTGTGAAGTGATAACAGTGTGTAGTGATAACAGTGTGTAGTGATAACCGTGTGAAGTGATAACAGTGTAGTGATAACAGTGTGTACTGATAACTGTGTGAAGTGATAACAGTGTAGTGATAACAGTGTGTAGTGATAACAGTTTAGTAATAACTGAGTAGTGATAACAATGTGTAGTGATAACAGTGTGTAGTGATAACAGTGCGTAGTGATAACCGTGTGTAGTGATAGCAGTGTGTAGAGATAACCGTGTAAACTGATAACAGTGTGTACTGATAACCATGTGTGGTGATAACAGTGTGTAGTGA
Organism: Procambarus clarkii; assembly: GCF_040958095.1. Taxonomy (NCBI): domain Eukaryota; kingdom Metazoa; phylum Arthropoda; class Malacostraca; order Decapoda; family Cambaridae; genus Procambarus; species Procambarus clarkii. Next base: position 23,383,316 of record NC_091217.1, on the reverse strand, counting down.
TAACAGTGTGTAGTGATAACAGTGTGTAGTGATAACCGTATGAAGTGATAACAGCGTGTAGTCATAACAGTGTGTAGTGATAACTGTGTAGTGATAACCGTGTGAAGAGATAACAATGTGTAGTGATAACTATGTGTAGTTGTAACAGTGTGTAGTGATAAGAGTGTGTAGTGATAACCGTATGAAGTGATAACAGTGTGTAGTCATAACAGTGTGAAGTGATATCTGTGTAGTGATAACCGTGTGAAGAGATAACAATGTGTAGTGATAACTATGTGTAGTTGTAACAGTGTGTAGTGATAACAGTGTGTAGTGATAACAGTGTGTAGTGATAGCCGTATGTAGTGACAGCTGTGTATAGTGATAACCGTATGTAGTGATAACCGTATGTAGTGATAAACGTGTGAAGTGATAACAGTGTGTAGTGTTAACCGTGTGAAGTGATAACAGTGTGTAGTGATAACAGTGTGTAGTGATAACCGTGTGAAGTGATAACAGTGTGTGGTGATAAAAGTGTTAAGTGATAACAGCGTGAAGTCATAACAGTGTGCAGTGATAACTGTGTGCAGAGATAACCGTGTGAAGTGGTAACAGTGTGTAGTAATAACAGTGTGTAGTGATAACAGTGTGTAGTGATAACCGTGTGAAGTGATAACAGTGTGTAGTGATAACAGTATGTAGTGAAAACAGTGTGTAGTGATAACCGTGTGAAGAGATAACAATGTGTAGTGATAACTATGTGTAGTTGTAACAGTGTGTAGTGATAACAGTGTGTAGTGATAATAGTGTGTAGTGATAACCATGTAAAGTGATAACAATGTGTATTGATAACCGAGTGTAGTGATAACCGTGTGCAGTGATAAGAGTGTGTAGTGATAAGCATGTGAAGTGATAACAGTGTGTAGTGATAACCGTATGTAGTGATAACCTTGTGTTGTGATAAGCGAGTGAAGTGATAACGGTTTGAAGGACTATGCGTGTGAAGTGATAACAGTGTGCAGTGATAACAGTGTGTATTGATAACAGTGTGTATTGATAAAGGTGTGTAGTGATAGCCGTGTGCAGTGACAGCCGTGTGAAGTGATAACAGTGTGAAGTGATAACAGTGTGTAGTGATAACAGTGTGTAGTAATAACCGTGTGTAGTGATAACTGTGTGAAGTGATATCAGTGTTAAGTGATAACAGTGTGTTGTGATAACAGTGTGTAGTGATAACTGTGCGAAATGGTAACAGTGTGAATTGATAACAGTGTGTAGTGATAACTGTGTGAAGTGGAAACCGTGTTAAGTGATAACAGTGTGAAGAGATAACAGTGTGTAGTGATAACAGTGTGTAGTCATAACAGTTTGTAGTGATAACCGTGTGTAGTGATAGCCGTGTGAATTGATATCAGTATGAAGTGATAACAGTGTGTAGTGATAAACGTGTGAAGTGATAAGAGTGTGTGGTGATAACAGTGTAAAGTGATAACAGTGTGAAGTCATAACAGTGCGTAGGGATAACCGTGTGAAGTGATAACCGTGTGAAGTGATAACAGTGTGTAGTGATAATATTATGAAGTGATAACAGTGAGTAGTGATAACAGTGTGTAGTGATAACAGTGTGTAGTGATAACCGTGTGTAGTGATAACAGTGAGTAGTGATAAAAGTATGTAGTGATAATAGTGTGTAGTGATAAACGTATTTAGTGATGACAGTGTGTAGTGATGACAGTGTGTAGTGATAACAGTGTGTAGTTATAACCGTGTGTAGTGTAACCGTGTGAAGTAATAGCAGTGTTTTGTGATAACAGTGAGTAGTGATAACCGTGTGAAGTGATAACAGTTTGAAGTGATAACGTTGTGTAGTGATAACAGTTTAGTAATAACAGTGAGTAGTGATATCCAGGTGTTGTGATAACAGTGTGTAGTGATAACAGTGCGTAGTGATAACCGTGTGTAGTGATAGCAGTGTGTAGAGATAACCGTGTGAACTGATAACAGTGTGTACTGATAACCATGTGTAGTGATAACAGTGTGTAGTGATAACAGTGTGTAGTGATAACCGTATGAAGTGATAACAGTGTGTAGTCATAACAGTGTGAAGTGATAACTGTGAAGTGATAACCGTGTGAAGAGATAACAATGTGTAGTGATAACTATGTGTAGTTGTAACAGTGTGTAGTGATAACAGTGTGTAGTGATAACAGTGTGTAGTGATAGCCGTATGTAGTGACAGCTGTGTATAATGATAAAGGTATGTAGTGATAACCGTATGTATTGATAACCGTGTGAAGTGATAACAGTGTGTAGTGATAACAGTGTGTAGTGATAACCGTGTGAAGTGATAACAGTGTAGTGATAACAGTGTGTACTGATAACTGTGTGAAGTGATAACAGTGTAGTGATAACAGTGTGTAGTGATAACAGTTTAGTAATAACTGAGTAGTGATAACAATGTGTAGTGATAACAGTGTGTAGTGATAACAGTGCGTAGTGATAACCGTGTGTAGTGATAGCAGTGTGTAGAGATAACCGTGTAAACTGATAACAGTGTGTACTGATAACCATGTGTGGTGATAACAGTGTGTAGTGATAACAGTGTGTAGTGATAACAGTGTGTAGTGATAACCGTATGAAGTGATAACAGCGTGTAGTCATAACAGTGTGTAGTGATAACTGTGTAGTGATAACCGTGTGAAGAGATAACAATGTGTAGTGATAACTATGTGTAGTTGTAACAGTGTGTAGTGATAACAGTGTGTAGTGATAATAGTGTGTAGTGATAGCCGTGTGTAGTGACAGCTGTGTGTAGTGATAACCGTAGGTAGTGATAACCGTATGTAGTGATAAAAGTGTGAAGTGATAACAGTGTGTAGTGATAACCGTGTGAAGTGATAACAGTGTGTAGTGATAACAGTGTGTAGTGGTAACCGTGTGAAGTGATAACAGTGTGTGGTGATAAAAGTGTAAAGTGATAACAGCGTGAAGTCATAACAGTGTGCAGTGATAACCGTGTGAAGTGAAAACCGTGTGAAGTGATAACAGTTTGAAGTGATAACGTTGTGTAGTGATAACAGTTTAGTAATAACAGTGAGTAATGATAACCATATGTAGTGATAACAGTGTGTAGTGATAACACTGCGTAGTGATAACCGTGTGTAGTGATAGCAGTGTGTAGAGATAACCGTGTGAACTGATAACAGTGTGTACTGATAACCATGTGTAGTGATAACAATTTGTAGTGATAGCAGTGTGTACTGATAACCATGTGTAGTGATAACAATTTGTAGTGATAGCAGTGTGTAGTGATAAGAGTGTGTAGTGATAAGAGTGTGTAGTGATAACCGTATGAAGTGATAACAGTGTGTAGTCATAACAGTGTGAAGTGATATCTGTGTAGTGATAACCGTGTGAAGAGATAACAATGTGTGGTGATAACTATGTGTAGTTGTAACAGTGTGTAGTGATAACAGTGTGTAGTGATAACAGTGTGTAGTGATAGCCGTATGTAGTGACAGCTGTGTATAGTGATAACCGTATGTAGTGATAACCGTATGTAGTGATAAAAGTGTGAAGTGATAACAGTGTGTAGTGTTAACCGTGTGAAGTGATAACAGTGTGTAGTGATAACAGTGTGTAGTGATAACCGTGTGAAGTGATAACAGTGTGTGGTGATAAAAGTGTTAAGTGATAACAGCGTGAAGTCATAACAGTGTGCAGTGATAACTGTGTGCAGAGATAACCGTGTGAAGTGGTAACAGTGTGTAGTAATAACAGTGTGTAGTGATAACAGTGTGTAGTGATAACCGTGTGAAGTGATAACAGTGTGTAGTGATAACAGTATGTAGTGAAAACAGTGTGTAGTGATAACCGTGTGAAGAGATAACAATGTGTAGTGATAACTATGTGTAGTTGTAACAGTGTGTAGTGATAACAGTGTGTAGTGATAATAGTGTGTAGTGATAACCATGTAAAGTGATAACAATGTGTATTGATAACCGAGTGTAGTGATAACCGTGTGCACTGATAAGAGTGTGTAGTGATAAGCATGTGAAGTGATAACAGTGTGTAGTGATAACCGTATGTAGTGATAACCTTGTGTTGTGATAAGCGAGTGAAGTGATAACGGTTTGAAGGACTATGCGTGTGAAGTGATAACAGTGTGCAGTGATAACAGTGTGTATTGATAACAGTGTGTATTGATAAAGGTGTGTAGTGATAGCCGTGTGCAGTGACAGCCGTGTGAAGTGATAACAGTGTGAAGTGATAACAGTGTGTAGTGATAACAGTGTGTAGTAATAACCGTGTGTAGTGATAACTGTGTGAAGTGATATCAGTGTTAAGTGATAACAGTGTGTTGTGATAACAGTGTGTAGTGATAACTGTGCGAAATGGTAACAGTGTGAATTGATAACAGTGTGTAGTGATAACGGTGTGAAGTGGAAACCGTGTTAAGTGATAACAGTGTGAAGAGATAACAGTGTGTAGTGATAACAGTGTGTAGTCATAACAGTTTGTAGTGATAACCGTGTGTAGTGATAGCCGTGTGAATTGATATCAGTATGAAGTGATAACAGTGTGTAGTGATAAACGTGTGAAGTGATAAGAGTGTGTGGTGATAACAGTGTAAAGTGATAACAGTGTGAAGTCATAACAGTGCGTAGGGATAACCGTGTGAAGTGATAACCGTGTGAAGTGATAACAGTGTGTAGTGATAATATTATGAAGTGATAACAGTGAGTAGTGATAACAGTGTGTAGTGATAACAGTGTGTAGTGATAACCGTGTGTAGTGATAACAGTGAGTAGTGATAAAAGTGTGTAGTGATAATAGTGTGTAGTGATAAACGTATTTAGTGATGACAGTGTGTAGTGATAACAGTGTGTAGTGATAACAGTGTGTAGTTATAACCGTGTGTAGTGTAACCGTGTGAAGTAATAGCAGTGTTTTGTGATAACAGTGAGTAGTGATAACCGTGTGAAGTGATAACAGTTTGAAGTGATAACGTTGTGTAGTGATAACAGTTTAGTAATAACAGTGAGTAGTGATACCCAGGTGTTGTGATAACAGTGTGTAGTGATAACAGTGCGTAGTGATAACCGTGTGTAGTGATAGCAGTGTGTAGAGATAACCGTGTGAACTGATAACAGTGTGTACTGATAACCATGTGTAGTGATAACAGTGTGTAGTGATAACAGTGTGTAGTGATAACCGTATGAAGTGATAACAGTGTGTAGTCATAACAGTGTGAAGTGATAACTGTGTAGTGATAACCGTGTGAAGAGATAACAATGTGTAGTGATAACTATGTGTAGTTGTAACAGTGTGTAGTGATAACAGTGTGTAGTGATAACAGTGTGTAGTGATAGCCGTATGTAGTGACAGCTGTGTATAATGATAAAGGTATGTAGTGATAACCGTATGTATTGATAACCGTGTGAAGTGATAACAGTGTGTAGTGATAACAGTGTGTAGTGATAACCGTGTGAAGTGATAACAGTGTAGTGATAACAGTGTGTACTGATAACCGTGTGAAGTGATAACAGTGTAGTGATAACAGTGTGTAGTGATAACAGTTTAGTAATAACTGAGTAGTGATAACCATGTGTAGTGATAACAGTGTGTAGTGATAACAGTGCGTAGTGATAACCGTGTGTAGTGATAGCAGTGTGTAGAGATAACCGTGTAAACTGATAACAGTGTGTACTGATAACCATGTGTGGTGATAACAGTGTGTAGTGATAACAGTGTGTAGTGATAACAGTGTGTAGTGATAACCGTATGAAGTGATAACAGCGTGTAGTCATAACAGTGTGTAGTGATAACTGTGTAGTGATAACCGTGTGAAGAGATAACAATGTGTAGTGATAACTATGTGTAGTTGTAACAGTGTGTAGTGATAACAGTGTGTAGTGATAATAGTGTGTAGTGATAGCCGTGTGTAGTGACAGCTGTGTGTAGTGATAACCGTAGGTAGTGATAACCGTATGTAGTGATAAAAGTGTGAAGTGATAACAGTGTGTAGTGATAACCGTGTGAAGTGATAACAGTGTGTAGTGATAACAGTGTGTAGTGATAACCGTGTGAAGTGATAACAGTGTGTGGTGATAAAAGTGTAAAGTGATAACAGCGTGAAGTCATAACAGTGTGCAGTGATAACCGTGTGAAGTGATAACCGTGTGAAGTGATAACAGTTTGAAGTGATAACGTTGTGTAGTGATAACAGTTTAGTAATAACAGTGAGTAATGATAACCATATGTAGTGATAACAGTGTGTAGTGATAACACTGCGTAGTGATAACCGTGTGTAGTGATAGCAGTGTGTAGAGATAACCGTGTGAACTGATAACAGTGTGTACTGATAACCATGTGTAGTGATAACAATTTGTAGTGATAGCAGTGTGTAGTGATAAGAGTGTGTAGTGATAACCGTATGAAGTGATAACAGTGTGTAGTCATAACAGTGTGAAGTGATATCTGTGTAGTGATAACCGTGTGAAGAGATAACAATGTGTAGTGATAACTATGTGTAGTGATAACTATGTGTAGTTGTAACAGTGTGTAGTGATAACAGTGTGTAGTGATAACAGTTTGTAGTGATAGCCGTATGTAGTGACAGCTGTGTATAGTGATAACCGTATGTAGTGATAACCGTATGTAGTGATAAAAGTGTGAAGTGATAACAGTGTGTAGTGTTAACCGTGTGAAGTGATAACAGTGTGTAGTGATAACAGTGTGTAGTGATAACCGTGTGAAGTGATAACAGTGTGTGGTGATAAAAGTGTTAAGTGATAAAAGTGTTAAGTGATAACAGCGTGAAGTCATAACAGTGTGCAGTGATAACTGTGTGCAGTGATAACCGTGTGAAGTGGTAACAGTGTGTAGTAATAACAGTGTGTAGTGATAACAGTGTGTAGTGATAACCGTGTGAAGTGATAACAGTTGGTAGTGATAACAGTATGCAGTGAAAACAGTGTGTAGTGATAACCGTGTGAAGAGATAACAATGTGTAGTGATAACTATGTGTAGTTGTAGCAGTGTGTAGTGATAACAGTGTGTAGTGATAATAGTGTGTAGTGAAAACCATGTAAAGTGATAACAATGTGTATTGATAACCGAGTGTAGTGATAACCGTGTGCAGTGATAAGAGTGTGTAGTGATAAGCATGTGAAGTGATAACAGTGTGTAGTGATAACCGTATGTAGTGATAACCTTGTGTTGTGATAAGCGAGTGAAGTGATAACGGTTTGAAGGACTATGCGTGTGAAGTGATAACAGTGTGCAGTGATAAGTGTGTATTGATAACAGTGTGTATTGATAAAGGTGTGTAGTGATAGCCGTGTGCAGTGACAGCCGTGTGAAGTGATAACAGTGTGAAGTGATAACAGTGTGTAGTGATAACAGTGTGTAGTAATAACCGTGTGTAGTGATAACTGTGTGAAGTGATATCAGTGTTAAGTGATAACAGTGTGTTGTGATAACAGTGTGTAGTGATAACTGTGCGAAATGGTAACAGTGTGAATTGATAACAGTGTGTAGTGATAACGGTGTGAAGTGGAAACCGTGTTAAGTGATAACAGTGTGAAGAGATAACAGTGTGTAGTGATAACAGTGTGTAGTCATAACAGTTTGTAGTGATAACCGTGTGTAGTGATAGCCGTGTGAATTGATATCAGTATGAAGTGATAACAGTGTGTAGTGATAAACGTGTGAAGTGATAAGAGTGTGTGGTGATAACAGTGTAAAGTGATAACAGTGTGAAGTCATAACAGTGCGTAGGGATAACCGTGTGAAGTGATAACTGTGTGAAGTAATAACAGTGTGTAGTGATAATATTATGAAGTGATAACAGTGAGTAGTGATAACAGTGTGTAGTGATAACAGTGTGTAGTGATAACCGTGTGTAGTGATAACAGTGAGTAGTGATAAAAGTGTGTAGTGATAATAGTGTGTAGTGATAAACGTATTTAGTGATGGCAGTGTGTAGTGATAACAGTGTGTAGTGATAACATTGTGTAGTTATAACCGTGTGTAGTGTAACCGTGTGAAGTAATAGCAGTGTTTTGTGATAACAGTGAGTAGTGATAACCGTGTGAAGTGATAACAGTGTAGTGATAACAGTGTGTAGTGATAACAGTGTGAAGTGATAACAGTTTGAAGTGATAACGTTGTGTAGTGATAACAGTTTAGTAATAACAGTGAGTAGTGATATCCAGGTGTTGTGATAACAGTGTGTAGTGATAACAGTGCGTAGTGATAACCGTGTGTAGTGATAGCAGTGTGTAGAGATAACCGTGTGAACTGATAACAGTGTGTACTGATAACCATGTGTAGTGATAACAGTGTGTAGTGATAACAGTGTGTAGTGATAACCGTATGAAGTGATAACAGTGTGTAGTCATAACAGTGTGAAGTGATAACTGTGTAGTGATACCCGTGTGAAGAGATAACAATGTGTAGTGATAACTATGTGTAGTTGTAACAGTGTGTAGTGATAACAGTGTGTAGTGATAACAGTGTGTAGTGATAGCCGTATGTAGTGACAGCTGTGTATAATGATAAAGGTATGTAGTGATAACCGTATGTAGTGATAACCGTGTGAAGTGATAACAGTGTGTAGTGATAACCGTGTGAAGTGATAACAGTGTAGTGATAACAGTGTGTACTGATAACCGTGTGAAGTGATAACAGTGTAGTGATAACAGTGTGTAGTGATAACAGTTTAGTAATAACAGTGAGTAGTGATAACCATGTGTAGTGATAACAGTGTGTAGTGATAACAGTGCGTAGTGATAACCGTGTGTAGTGATAGCAGTGTGTAGAGATAACCGTGTAAACTGATAACAGTGTGTACTGATAACCATGTGTGGTTATAACAGTGTGTAGTGATAACAGTGTGTAGTGAAAACAGTGTGTAGTGATAACCGTATGAAGTGATAACAGCGTGTAGTTATAACAGTGTGTAGTGATAACTGTGTAGTGATAACCGTGTGAAGACATAACAATGTGTAGTGATAACTATGTGTAGTTGTAACAGTGTGTAGTGATAACAGTGTGTAGTGATAACAGTGTGTAGTGATAGCCGTGTGTAGTGACAGCTGTGTGTAGTTATAACCGTAGGTAGTGATAACCGTATGTAGTGATAAAAGTGTGACGTGATATCAGTGTGTAGTGATAACCGTGTGAAGTGATAACAGTGTGTAGTGATAACAGTGTGTAGTGATAACCGTGTGAAGTGATAACAGTGTGTGGTGATAAAAGTGTAAAGTGATAACAGCGTGAAGTCATAACAGTGTGCAGTGATAACCGTGTAAAGTGATAACCGTGTGAAGTGATAACAGTTTGAAGTGATAACGTTGTGTAGTGATAACAGTTTAGTAATAACAGTGAGTAATGATAACCATGTGTAGTGATAACAGTGAGAGAGAGAGAGAGAAGATTAAGCCACCCAAAAGGTGGCACGGGCATGAATAGCCCGTAAGTGGTGGCCCTTTTGAGCCATTTCCAGTATCAATAGATGATACTGGAGATCTGTGGAGGTGCGACTGCACCCTGCGTGACGGGAGATGTCTCCCGTGATAACAGTGTGTAGTGATAACACTGCGTAGTGATACCCGTGTGTAGTGATAGCAGTGTGTAGAGATAACCGTGTGAACTGATAACAGTGTGTACTGATAACCATGTGTAGTGATAACAATTTGTAGTGATAGCAGTGTGTAGTGATAAGAGTGTGTAGTGATAACCGTATGAAGTGATAACAGTGTGTAGTCATAACAGTGTGAAGTGATATCTGTGTAGTGATAACCGTGTGAAGAGATAACAATGTGTAGTGATAACTATGTGTAGTTGTAACAGTGTGTAGTGATAACAGTGTGTAGTGATAACAGTGTGTAGTGATAGCCGTATGTAGTGACAGCTGTGTATAGTGATAACCGTATGTAGTGATAACCGTATGTAGTGATAAAAGTGTGAAGTGATAACAGTGTGTAGTGATAACCGTGTGAAGTGATAACAGTGTGTAGTGATAACAGTGTGTAGTGATAACCGTGTGAAGTGATAACAGTGTGTGGTGATAAAAGTGTAAAGTGATAACAGCGTGAAGTCATAACAGTGTGCAGTGATAACTGTGTGCAGTGATAACCGTGTGAAGTGGTAACAGTGTGTAGTGATAACAGTGTGTAGTGATAACAGTGTGTAGTGATAACCGTGTGAAGTGATAACAGTGTGTAGTGATAACAGTATGTAGTGATAACAGTGTGTAGTGATAACCGTGTGAAGAGATAACAATGTGTAGTGATAACTATGTGTAGTTGTAACAGTGTGTAGTGATAACAGTGTGTAGTGATAATAGTGTGTAGTGATAACCATGTAAAGTGATAACAATGTGTAGTGATAACCATGTAAAGTGATAACAATGTGTATTGATAACCGAGTGTAGTGATAACCGTGTGCAGTGATAAGAGTGTGTAGTGATAAGCATGTGAAGTGATAACAGTGTGTAGTGATAACCGTATGTAGTGATAACCTTGTGTTGTGATAAGCGAGTGAAGTGATAACGGTTTGAAGGACTATGCGTGTGAAGTGATAACAGTGTGCAGTGATAACAGTGTGTATTGATAACAGTGTGTATTGATAAAGGTGTGTAGTGGTAGCCGTGTGCAGTGACAGCCGTGTGAAGTGATAACAGTGTGAAGTGATAACAGTGTGTAGTGATAACAGTGTGTAGTAATAACCGTGTGTAGTGATAACTGTGTGAAGTGATATCAGTGTTAAGTAATAACAGTGTGTAGTGATAACAGTGTGTAGTGATAACTGTGCGAAATGGTAACAGTGTGAATTGATAACAGTGTGTAGTGATAACGGTGTGAAGTGGAAACCGTGTTAAGTGATAACAGTGTGAAGAGATAACAGTGTGTAGTGATAACAGTGCGTAGTCATAACAGTTTGTAGTGATAACCGTGTGTAGTGATAGCCGTGTGAATTGATATCAGTATGAAGTGATAACAGTGTGTAGTGATAAACGTGTGAAGTGATAAGAGTGTGTGGTGATAACAGTGTAAAGTGATAACAGTGTGAAGTCATAACAGTGCGTAGGGATAACCGTGTGAAGTGATAACCGTGTGAAGTGATAACAGTGTGTAGTGATAATATTATGAAGTGATAACAGTGAGTAGTGATAACAGTGTGTAGTGATAACAGTGTGTAGTGATAACCGTGTGTAGTGATAACAGTGAGTAGTGATAAAAGTGTGTAGTGATAATAGTGTGTAGTGATAAACGTATTTAGTGATGACAGTGTGTAGTGATAACAGTGTGTAGTGATAACAGTGTGTAGTTATAACCGTGTGTAGTGTAACCGTGTGAAGTAATAGCAGTGTTTTGTGATAACAGTGAGTAGTGATAACCGTGTGAAGTGATAACAGTGTAGTGATAACAGTGTGTAGTGATAACAGTGTGAAGTGATAACAGTTTGAAGTGATAACGTTGTGTAGTGATAACAGTTTAGTAATAACAGTGAGTAGTGATAACCAGGTGTTGTGATAACAGTGTGTAGTGATAACAGTGCGTAGTGATAACCGTGTGTAGTGATAGCAGTGTGTAGAGATAACCGTGTGAACTGATAACAGTGTGTACTGATAACCATGTGTAGTGATAACAGTGTGTAGTGATAACAGTGTGTAGTGATAACAGTGTGTAGTGATAACCGTATGAAGTGATAACAGTGTGTAGTCATAACAGTGTGAAGTGATAACTGTGTAGTGATAACAGTGTGAAGAGATAACAATGTGTAGTGATAACTATGTGTAGTTGTAACAGTGTGTAGTGATAACAGTGTGTAGTGATAACAGTGTGTAGTGATAGCCGTATGTAGTGACAGCTGTGTATAATGATAAAGGTATGTAGTGATAACCGTATGTAGTGATAACCGTGTGAAGTGATAACAGTGTGTAGTGATAAAAGGGTGTAGTGATAACCGTGTGAAGTGATAACAGTGTAGTGATAACAGTGTGTACTGATAACCGTGTGAAGTGATAACAGTGTAGTGATAACAGTTTAGTAATAACAGTGAGTAGTGATAACCATGTGTAGTGATAACAGTGTGTAGTGATAACAGTGCGTAGTGATAACCGTGTGTAGTGATAGCAGTGTGTAGAGATAACCGTGTGAACTGATAACAGTGTGTACTGATAACCATGTGTGGTGATAACAGTGTGTAGTGATAACAGTGTGTAGTGATAACAGTGTGTAGTGATAACCGTATGAAGTGATAACAGCGTGTAGTCATAACAGTGTGTAGTGATAACTGTGTAGTGATAACCGTGTGAAGAGATAACAATGTGTAGTGATAACTATGTGTAGTTGTAACAGTGTGTAGTGATAACAGTGTGTAGTGATAATAGTGTGTAGTGATAGCCGTGTGTAGTGACAGCTGTGTGTAGTGATAACTGTAGGTAGTGATAACCGTATGTAGTGATAAAAGTGTGAAGTGATAACAGTGTGTAGTGATAACCGTGTGAAGTGATAACAGTGTGTAGTGATAACAGTGTGTAGTGATAACCGTGTGAAGTGATAACAGTGTGTGGTGATAAAAGTGTAAAGTGATAACAGCGTGAAGTCATAACAGTGTGCAGTGATAACCGTGTGAAGTGATAACCGTGTGAAGTGATAACAGTTTGAAGTGATAACGTTGTGTAGTGATAACAGTTTAGTAATAAAAGTGAGTAATGATAACCATGTGTAGTGATAACAGTGTGTAGTGATAACACTGCGTAGTGATAACCGTGTGTAGTGATAGCAGTGTGTAGAGATAACCGTGTAAACTGATAACAGTGTGTACTGATAACCATGTGTAGTGATAACAATTTGTAGTGATAGCAGTGTGTAGTGATAAGAGGGTGTAGTCATAACCGTATGAAGTGATAACAGTGTGTAGTCATAACAGTGTGAAGTGATATCTGTGTAGTGATAACCGTGTGAAGAGATAACAATGTGTAGTGATAACTATGTGTAGTTGTAACAGTGTGTAGTGATAACAGTGTGTAGTGATAACAGTGTGTAGTGATAGCCGTATGTAGTGACAGCTGTGTATAGTGATAACCGTATGTAGGTATAAAAGTGTGAAGTGATAACAGTGTGTAGTGATAACCGTGTGAAGTGATAACAGTGTGTAGTGATAACAGTGTGTAGTGATAACCGTGTGAAGTGATAACAGTGTGTGGTGATAAAAGTGTAAAGTGATAACAGCGTGAAGTCATAACAGTGTGCAGTGATAACTGTGTGAAGTGATAACCGTGTGAAGTGATAACAGTGTGTAGTGTTAACAGTGTGTATTGATAACAGTGTGTAGTGATAACCGTGCGTAGTGATAACTGTGTAGTGATAACAGTGTATAGTGATAACAGTGAATAGTGATAATCGTGTTAAGTGATAACAGTGTGTAGTGATAACAGTGTGTAGTGATAACAGAGTGTAGTGATAACCGTGTGAAGTGATAACAGTGTGTAGTGATAACAGTATGTAGTGATAACTGTGTAGTAATAACCGTGTAAAGTTGTAACAGTGTCTAGTGATAACAGTGTGTAGTGATAACCGTGTAAAGTGATAACAGTGTGTGGTGATAACAGTGTAAAGTGATAACAGCGTAAAGTCATAACAGTGTGCAGTGATAACCGTGTGAAGTGATAACCGTGTGAAGTGATAACAGTGTGTAGTGATAAGAGTGTGTAATTATAACAGTGTGAAGTGATAACAGGTAGTAGTGATAATAGTGTGTAGTGATAACAGTGTGTAGTGATAACCATGTAATGTGATAACAGTGTGTATAGATAACCGTGTGTAGTGTTAACCGTGTGAAGTGATAACGTTTTGTGGGGCTATCCGTGTGAAGTGATAACAGTGTGCAGTGATAAGAGTGTGTAGTGATAAGCATGTGAAGTGATAACAGTGTGTAGTGATAACCGTATGTAGTGATAACCTTGTGTAGTGATAAGCGAGTGAAGTGATAACGGTTTGAAGGGCTATGCGTGTGAAGTGATAACAATGTGCAGTGATAACAGTGTGTAGTGATAACAGTGTGTATTGATAAAGGTGTATAGTGATAGCCGTGTGCAGTGACAGCCGTGTGAAGTTATAACAGTGTGAAGTGATAACAGTGTGTAGTAATAACCGTGTGTAGTGATAACTGTGTGAAGTGATAACAGTGTTAAGTGATAACAGTGTGTAGTGATAACAGTGTGAAGTGATAACAGTGTACAGCGATAACAGTGTTTAGTGATAACTGTGTGAAATGGTAACAGTTTGAATTGATAACAGTGTGTAGTGATAACCGTGTGAAGTGGAAACCGTGTGAAGTGATAACAGTGTGAAGAGATAACAGTGTGTAGTGATAACAGTGTGTAGTCATAACAGTGTGAAGTGATAACCGTGTGTAGTGATAGCCGTGTGAATTGATATCAGTATGAAGTGATAACAGTGTGTAGTGATAACCGTGTGAAGCAATAAGAGTGTGTGGTGATAACAGTGTAAAGTGATAACAGTGTTAAGTCATAAGAGTGCGTAGGGATAACCGTGTGAAGTGATAACCGTGTGAAGTGATAACAATGTGTAGTGGTAACAGTATGAAGTGATAACAGTGAGTAGTGATAACAGTGTGTAGTGATAATAGTGCGTAGTGATAACCGTGTGTAGTGATAGCAGAATGTAGAGATAACCGTGTGAACTGATAACAGTGTGTACTGATAACCATGTGTAGTGATAGCAGTGTGTAATGATAACAGTGTGCTGTGATAACAATGTGTAGTGATAACCGTATGAAGTGATAACAGTGTGTAGTCATAACAGTGTGTAGCGATAACTGTGTAGTGATAACCGTGTGAAGAGATAACAGTGTGTTGTGATAACTATGTGTAGTTGTAACAGTACAGTGTGTAGTGATAACAGTGTGTAGTGATACCAGTGTGTAGTGACAGCTGTGTGAAGTGATAACAGTGTGTAGTGATAACAGTGTGTAGTGATAACCGTGTGAAGTGATAACAGTGTGTGGTGATAAAAGTGTAAAGTGATAACAGCGTGAAGTCATAACAGTGTGCAGTGATAACCGTGTGAAGTGATAACCGTGTGAAGTGATAACAGTGTTTAGTGATAACAGTGTTTAGGGATAACAGTGTGTAGTGATAGCCGTGCGTAGTGATAACTGTGTAGTGATAACAGTATGTAGTGATAACAGTGAATAGTGATAATCGTGTTAAGTGATAACAGTGTGTAGTGATAACAGTGTGTAATGATAACAGAATGTAGTGATAACCGTGTGAAGTGATAACAGTGTGTAGTGTTATCAGTATGTAGTGATAACCGTGTGAAGTGATAACAGTGTGTAGTGATATCAGTATGTAGCGATAACAGTGTGTAGTAATAACTGTGCAAAGTGGTAACAGTGTCTAGTGATAACAGTGTGTAGTGATAACCGTGTGAAGTGATAACAGTGTGTGGTGATAACAGTGTAAAGTGATAACAGCGTAAAGTCATAACAGTGTGCCGTGATAACCGTGTGAAGTGATAACCGTGTGAAGTGATAACAGTGTGTAGTGATAACAGTGTGTAATTATAACAGTGTGAAGTGATAACAGGAAGTAGTGATAACAGTGTGTAGTGATAACAGTGTGTAGTGATAACCATTTAAAATTAAAACAGTGTGTATAGATAATCGTGTGTAGTGATAACCGTGTGAAGTGATAACGTTTTGTGGGGCTATCCGTGTGAAGTGATAACAGTGAGCAGTGATAAGAGTGTGTAGTGATCAGCATGTGAAGTGATAACAGTGTGTAGTGATAACCGTATGTAGTGATAACCTTGCGTAGTGATAAGCGAGTGAAGTGATAACGGTTTGAAGGGCTATGCGTGTGAAGTGATAACAATGTGCAGTGATAACAGTGTGTAGTGATAACAGTGTGTATTGATAAAGGTGTGTAGTGATAGCCGTGTGCAGTGACAGCCGTGTGAATTGATATCAGTATGAAGTGATGTTACGAACCCAGATCCAGCGTCCGATCCCGGAGCAGTCACGACCGCGCCATCTGTGGGTCAGCTCCCGAAACCCCCACCAAATGGACGACGACACCTGGAGAGGGCGACGTGTACTAGCTACGAGGGTCAGTTTCCAGTCCCGTTCAGCACTCTTCACC
Organism: Procambarus clarkii; assembly: GCF_040958095.1. NCBI lineage: Eukaryota > Metazoa > Arthropoda > Malacostraca > Decapoda > Cambaridae > Procambarus > Procambarus clarkii. The sequence goes on along the minus strand of NC_091217.1, from coordinate 23,367,154 downwards.
GACGCTGCTGACCTCTGGTAAGGTGGTGCTCAGACTACAACGCCATCTATGAAGTGGATGTGTCGGGCGTTTGTGTCTGAGCCTGTAAGTGAGGTGTTTTAGTGTCCCAGTTATTGATGACGTGTCTGCTTAGAGAGTCGACCTGGGACTGCTGTAATGGGAGTTGAGGCAGTCTACCCGAGGCAGCCGTCTCCGAACCTTGAGCTTTGCTGCAGCAGTTGTGAAGTCGTCCCCCCGGAAGAAAATTGTGGTGTGTTAGCCTGCCAGTGGAGTGGCAGTGAAAGGATTACCCGGGACCGACTGTTGGAGACGATCATCCACTGGGGTATCGAGGACAGGAGAGTGATTTGTGGTGTCACACGAGGCTCCTGTCTAGGGCGTTCCCCTTATATCGTTCGTGGAGAGGCCTGACCAGTGTTGTGGGTCCGGAACCTGCCAGCAGACCGGCTGGATTTGTGGTTGACGGCCTCCACGGCGGTGCCCCCAGTGGACCTGTGTTTTGGCTGACCTGTGGCCAGGGTAAGCTCGACGTCTCGGAAGAATTCGTTGTGAGGCCACGAAGAAGCACCGAGGAATCAGCACCAAGATCAAGGATCCATAGTCTTCAGCAGAAGACTTCAGTGTATTTTCCCCTGTAAATAAGTGTTTATTCCCCCTCCCCCTGTGAACTCTTTTATATCTTATTTATATATTGGGTGACGGTGAATTATAATCTTAAGTTCTTAGCTTTCTTTCCCTTCCCCCTTTAAGTTACTTGCGTCACGGATCACATCCCTTGATAGCCACTACTGGCTTGGGAACGGATATATATCTGCCTCTAACAACATCAGAGTAAGAACCCCGTTGCGTCCCGAGAGGGCTGTAACAAGTGATAACAGTGTGTAGTGATAACCGTGTGAAGTGATAAGAGTGTGTGGTGATAACAGTGTAAAGTGATAACAGTGTTAAGTCATAACAGTGTGTAGGGATAACCGTGTGAAGTGATAACCGTGTGAACTGATAACAGTGTGTAGTGATAACAGTATGAAGTGATAACAGTGTGTAGTGATAAACGTGTGAAGTGATAAGAGTGTGTGGTGATAACAGTGTAAAGTGATAACAGTGTGAAGTCATAACAGTGCGTAGGGATAACCGTGTGAAGTGATAACCGTGTGAAGTGATAACAGTGCGTAGTGATAATATTATGAAGTGATAACAGTGAGTAGTGATAACAGTGTGTAGTGATAACAGTGTGTAGTGATAACCGTGTGTAGTGATAACCGTGAGTAGTGATAAAAGTGTGCAGTGATAATAGTGTGTAGTGATAAACGTATTTAGTGATGACAGTGTGTAGTGATAACAGTGTGTAGTGATAACAGTGTGTAGTTATAACCGTGTGTAGTGTAACCGTGTGAAGTAATAGCAGTATTTTGTGATAACAGTGAGTAGTGATAACCGTGTGAAGTGATAACAGTGTAGTGATAACAGTGTGTAGTGATAACAGTGTGTAGTGATAACCGTGTGAAGTGATAACAGTGTAGTGATAACAGTGTGTACTGATAACCGTGTGAAGTGATAACAGTGTAGTGATAACAGTGTGTAGTGATAACAGTTTAGTAATAACAGTGAGTAGTGATAACCATGTGTAGTGATAACAGTGTGTAGTGATAACACTGCGTAGTGATAACCGTGTGTAGTGATAGCAGTGTGTAGAGATAACCGTGTGAACTGATAACAGTGTGTACTGATAACCATGTGTGGTGATAACAGTGTGTAGTGATAACAGTGTGTAGCAGTGTGTAGTGATAACAGTGTGTAGTGATAACAGTGTGTAGTGATAACCGTATGAAGCGATAACAGCGTGTATTCATAACAGTGTGTAGTGATAACTGTGTAGTGATAACCGTGTGAAGAGATAACAATGTGTAGTGATAACTATGTGTAGTTGTAACAGTGTGTAGTGATAACAGTGTGTAGTGATAATAGTGTGTAGTGATAGCCGTGTGTAGTGACAGCTGTGTGTAGTGATAACCGTAGGTAGTGATAACCGTATGTAGTGATAAAAGTGTGAAGTGATAACAGTGTGTAGTGATAACCGTGTGAAGTGATAACAGTGTGTAGTGATAACAGTGTGTAGTGATAACCGTGTGAAGTGATAACAGTGTGTGGTGATAAAAGTGTAAAGTGATAACAGCGTGAAGTCATAACAGTGTGCAGTGATAACCGTGTGAAGTGATAACCGTGTGAAGTGATAACAGTTTGAAGTGATAACGTTGTGTAGTGATAACAGTTTAGTAATAAAAGTGAGTAATGATAACCATGTGTAGTGATAACAGTGTGTAGTGATAACACTGCGTAGTGATAACCGTGTGTAGTGATAGCAGTGTGTAGAGATAACCGTGTAAACTGATAACAGTGTGTACTGATAACCATGTGTAGTGATAACAATTTGTAGTGATAGCAGTGTGTAGTGATAAGAGTGTGTAGTGATAACCGTATGAAGTGATAACAGTGTGTAGTCATAACAGTGTGAAGTGATATCTGTGAAGTGATAACCGTGTGAAGAGATAACAATGTGTAGTGATAACTATGTGTAGTTGTAACAGTGTGTAGTGACAACAGTGTGTAGTGATAACAGTGTGTAGTGATAGCCGTATGTAGTGACAGCTGTGTATAGTGATAACCGTATGTAGTGATAACCGTATGTAGGTATAAAAGTGTGAAGTGATAACAGTGTGTAGTGATAACCGTGTGAAGTGATAACAGAGTGTAGTGATAACAGTGTGTAGTGATAACCGTGTGAAGTGATAACAGTGTGTGGTGATAAAAGTGTAAAGTGATAACAGCGTGAAGTCATAACAGTGTGCAGTGATAACTGTGTGAAGTGATAACCGTGTGAAGTGATAACAGTGTGTAGTGTTAACAGTGTGTATTGATAACAGTGTGTAGTGATAACCGTGCGTAGTGATAACTGTGTAGTGATAACAGTGTATAGTGATAACAGTGAATAGTGATAATCGTGTTAAGTGATAACAGTGTGTAGTGATAACAGTGTGTAGTGATAACAGAGTGTAGTGATAACCGTGTGAAGTGATAACAGTGTGTAGTGATAACAGTATGTAGTGATAACAGTGTGTAGTAATAACCGTGTAAAGTGGTAACAGTGTCTAGTGATAACAGTGTGTAGTGATAACCGTGTGAAGTGATAACAGTGTGTGGTGATAACAGTGTAAAGTGATAACAGCGTGAAGTCATAACAGTGTGCAGTGATAACTGTGTGAAGTGATAACCGTGTGAAGTGATAACAGTGTGTAGTGTTAACAGAGTGTATTGATAACAGTGTGTAGTGATAACCGTGCGTAGTGATAACTGTGTAGTGATAACAGTGTATAGTGATAACAGTGAATAGTGATAATCGTGTTAAGTGATAACAGTGTGTAGTGATAACAGTGTGTTGTGATAACAGAGTGTAGTGATAACCGTGTGAAGTGATAACAGTGTGTAGTGATAACAGTATGTAGTGATAACAGTGTGTAGTAATAACCGTGTAAAGTGGTAACAGCGTAAAGTCATAACAGTGTGCAGTGATAACCGTGTGAAGTGATAACCGTGTGAAGTGATAACAGTGTGTAGTGATAAGAGTGTGTAATTATAACAGTGTGAAGTGATAACAGGAAGTAGTGATAATAGTGTGTAGTGATAACAGTGTGTAGTGATAACCATGTAATGTGATAACAGTGTGTATAGATAACCGTGTGTAGTGTTAACCGTGTGAAGTGATAACGTTTTGTGGGGCTATCCGTGTGAAGTGATAAGAGTGTGCAGTGATAAGAGTGTGTAGTGATAAGCATGTGAAGTGATAACAGTGTGTAGTGATAACCGTATGTAGTGATAACCTTGTGTAGTGATAAGCGAGTGAAGTGATAACGGTTTGAAGGGCTATGCGTGTGAAGTGATAACAATGTGCAGTGATAACAGTGTGTAGTGATAACAGTGTGTATTGATAAAGGTGTGTAGTGATAGCCGTGTGCAGTGATAACAGTGTCAAGTTATAACAGTGTGAAGTGATAACAGTGTGTAGTAATAACCGTGTGTAGTGATAACTGTGTGAAGTGATAACAGTGTTAAGTGATAACAGTGTGTAGTGATAACAGTGTGAAGTGATAACAGTGTACAGCGATAACAGTTTGAATTGATATCAGTGTGTAGTGATAACCGTGTGAAGTGGAAACCGTGTGAAGTGATAACAGTGTGAAGAGATAACAGTGTGTAGTGATAACAGTGTGTAGTCATAACAGTGTGAAGTGATAACCGTGTGTAGTGATAGCCGTGTGAATTGATATCAGTATGAAGTGATAACAGTGTGTAGTGATAACCGTGTGAAGTAATAAGAGTGTGTGGTGATAACAGTGTAAAGTGATAACAGTGTTAAGTCATAAGAGTGCGTAGGGATAACCGTGTGAAGTGATAACCGTGTGAAGTGATAACAATGTGTAGTGATAACAGTATGAAGTGATAACAGTGAGTAGTGATAACAGTGTGTAGTGATAATAGTGCGTAGTGATAACCGTGTGTAGTGATAGCAGAATGTAGAGATAACCGTGTGAACTGATAACAGTGTGTACTGATAACCATGTAAAGTGATAGCAGTGTGTAGTGATAACAGTGTGCTGTGATAACAATGTGTAGTGATAACCGTATGAAGTGATAACAGTTTTTAGTCATAACAGTGTGTAGCGATAACTGTGTAGTGATAACCGTGTGAAGAGATAACAGTGTGTTGTGATAACTATGTGTAGTTGTAACAGTGTGTAGTGATAACAGTGTGTAGTGATTCCAGTGTGTAGTGACAGCTGTGTGTAGTGATAACAGTGTGTAGTGATAACAGTGTAGTGATAACCGTGTGAAGTGATAACAGTGTGTGGTGATAAAAGTGTAAAGTGATAACAGCGTGAAGTCATAACAGTGTGCAGTGATAACCGTGTGAAGTGATAACCGTGTGAAGTGATAACAGTGTTTAGTGATAACAGTGTTTAGGGATAACAGTGTGTAGTGATAGCCGTGCGTAGTGATAACTGTGTAGTGATAACAGTGTGTAGTGATAACAGTGAATAGTGATAATCGTGTTAAGTGATAACAGTGTGTAGTGATAACAGTGTGTAATGATAACAGAGTGTAGTGATAACCGTGTGAAGTGATAACAGTGTGTAGTGATATCAGTATGTAGTGATAACAGTGTGTAGTAATAACTGTGCAAAGTGGTAACAGTGTCTAGTGATAACAGTGTGTAGTGATAACCGTGTGAAGTGATAACAGTGTGTGGTGATAACAGTGTAAAGTGATAACAGCGTAAAGTCATAACAGTGTGCCGTGATAACCGTGTGAAGTGATAACCGTGTGAAGTGATAACAGTGTGTAGTGATAACAGTGTGTAATTATAACAGTGTGAAGTGATAACAGGAAGTAGTGATAACAGTGTGTAGTGATAACAGTGTGTAGTGATAACCATTTAATATTAAAACAGTGTGTATAGATAATCGTGTGTAGTGATAACCGTGTGAAGTGATAACGTTTTGTGGGGCTATCCGTGTGAAGTGATAACAGTGAGCAGTGATAAGAGTGTGTAGTGATAAGCATGTGAAGTGATAACAGTGTGTAGTGATAACCGTATGTAGTGATAACCTTGCATAGTGATAAGCGAGTGAAGTGATAACGGTTTGAAGGGCTATGCGTGTGAAGTGATAACAATGTGCAGTGATAACAGTGTGTAGTGATAACAGTGTGTATTGATAAAGGTGTGTAGTGATAGCCGTGTGCAGTGACAGCCGTGTGAATTGATATCAGTATGAAGTGATGTTACGAACCCGGATCCAGCGTCCGATCCCGGAGCAGTCACGACCGCGCCATCTGTGGGTCAGCACCCGAAACCCCCACCAAATGGACGACGACACCTGGAGAGGGCGACGTGTACTAGCTACGAGGGTCAGTTTCCAGTCCCGTTCAGCACTCTACACCGACGCTGCTGACCTCTGGTGAGGTGGTGCTCAGACTACAACGCCATCTATGAAGTGGATGTGTCGGGCGTTTGTGTCTGAGCCTGTAAGTGAGGTGTTTTAGTGTCCCAGTTATTGATGACGTGTCTGCTTAGAGAGTCGACTTGGGACTGCTTTAATGGGAGTTGAGGCAGTCTACCCGAGGCAGCCGTCTCCGAACCTTGAGCTTTGCTGCAGCAGTTGTGAAGTCGTCCCCCCGGAAGAACACTGTGGTGTGTTAGCCTGCCAGTGGAGTGGCAGTGAAAGGATTACCCGGGACCGACTGTTGGAGACGATCATCCACTGGGGTATCGAGGACAGGAGAGTGATTTGTGGTGTCACACGAGGCTCCTGTCTAGGGCGTTCCCCTTATATCGTTCGTGGAGAGGCCTGACCAGTGTTGTGGGTCCGGAACCTGCCAGCAGACCGGCTGGATTTGTGGTTGACGGCCTCCACGGCGGTGCCCCCAGTGGACCTGTGTTTTGGCTGACCTGTGGCCAGGGTAAGCTCGACATCTCAGAAGAATTCGTTGTGAGGCCACGAAGAAGCACCGAGGAATCAGCACCAAGATCGAGGATCCATAGTCTTCAGCAGAAGACTTCAGTGTATTTTCCCCTGTAAATAAGTGTTTATTCCCCTCCCCCTGTGAACTCTTTTATATCTTATTTATATATTGGGTGACGGTGAATTATAATCTTAAGTTCTTAGCTTTCTTTCTCTTCCCCCTTTAAGTTACTTGCGTCACGGATCACATCCCTTGATAGCCACTACTGGCTTGGGAACGGATATATATCTGCCTCTAACAACATCAGAGTAAGAACCCCTTTGCGTCCCGAGAGGGCCGTAACAAGTGATAACAGTGTGTAGTGATAACCGTGTGAAGTGATAAGAGTGTGTGGTGATAACAGTGTAAAGTGATAACAGTGTTAAGTCATAACAGTGTGTAGGGATAACTGTGTGAAGTGATAACCGAGTGAACTGATAACAGTGTGTAGTGATAACAGTATGAAGAGATAACAGTGAGTAGTGATAACAGTGTGTAGTGATAACAGTGCGTAGTGATAACCGTGTGTAGTGATAGCAGAGTGTAGAGATAACCGTGTGAACTGATAACAGTGTGTACTGATAACCATGTGTAGTGATAGCAGTGTGTAGTGATAACAGTGTGCTGTGATAAGTGTGTAGTGATAACCGTATGAAGTGATAACAGTGTGTAGTCATAACAGTGTGTAGTGATAACTGTGTAGTGATAACCGTGTGAAGAGATAACAGTGTGTAGTGATAACTATGTGTAGTTGTAACAGTGTGTAGTGATAACAGTGTGTAGTGATAACAGTGTGTAGTGACAGCTGTGTGAAGTGATAACAGTGTGTAGTGATAACGGTGTGTAGTGATAACCGTGTGAAGTGATAACAGTGTGTGGTGATAAAAGTGTAAAGTGATAACAGCGTGAAGTCATAACAGTGTGCAGTGATAACCGTGTGAAGTGATAACCGTGTGAAGTGATAACAGTGTGTAGTGATAACAGTGTGTAGGGATAACAGTGTGTAGTGATAACCGTGCGTAGTGATAACTGTGTAGTGATAACAGTGTGTAGTGATAACAGTGAATAGTGATAATCGTGTGAAGTGATAACAGTGTGTTTTGATAACAGTGTGTAGTGATAACAGTGTGTAGTGATAACAGTGTGTTGTGATAACAGAGTGTAGTGATAACCGTGTGAAGTGATAGCAGTGTGTAGTGATATCAGTATGTAGTGATAACAGTGTGTAGTAATAACCGTGCAAAGTGGTAACAGTGTCTAGTGATAACAGTGTGTAGTGATAACCGTGTGAAGTGATAACAGTGTGTGGTGATAACAGTGTAAAGTGATAACAGCGTAAAGTCATAACAGTGTGCCGTGATAACCGTGTGAAGTGATAACCGTGTGAAGTGATAACAGTGTGTAGTGATAACAGTGTGTAATTATAACAGTGTGAAGTGATAACAGGAAGTAGTGATAACAGTGTGTAGTGATAACAGTGTGTAGTGATAACCATGTAAAATGAAAACAGTGTGTATAGATAATCGTGTGTAGTGATAACCATGTGAAGTGATAACGTTTTGTGGGGCTATCCGTGTGAAGTGATAACAGTGAGCAGTGATAAGATTGTGTAGTGATAAGCATGTGAAGTGATAACAGTGTGTAGTGATAACCGTATGTAGTGATAACCTTGCATAGTGATAAGCGAGTGAAGTGATAACGGTTTGAAGGGCTATGCGTGTGAAGTGATAACAATGTGCAGTGATAACAGTGTGTAGTGATAACAGTGTGTATTGATAAAGGTGTGTAGTGATAGCCGTGTGCAGTGACAGCCGTGTGAATTGATATCAGTATGAAGTGATGTTACGAACCCGGATCCAGCGTCCGATCCCGGAGCAGTCACGACCGCGCCATCTGTGGGTCAGCTCCCGAAACCCCCACCAAATGGACGACGACACCTGGAGAGGGCGACGTGTACTAGCTACGAGGGTCAGTTTCCAGTCCTGTTCAGCACTCTACACCGACGCTGCTGACCTCTGGTAAGGTGGTGCTCAGACTACAACGCCATCTATGAAGTGGATGTGTCGGGCGTTTGTGTCTGAGCCTGTAAGTGAGGTGTTTTAGTGTCCCAGTTAATGATGACGTGTCTGCTTAGAGAGTCGACCTGGGACTGCTGTAATGGGAGTTGAGGCAGCCGTCTCCGAACCTTGAGCTTTGCTGCAGCAGTTGTGAAGTCGTCCCCCCGGAAGAACACTGTGGTGTGTTAGCCTGCCAGTGGAGTGGCAGTGAAAGGATTACCCGGGACCGACTGTTGGAGACGATCATCCACTGGGGTATCGAGGACAGGAGAGTGATTTGTGGTGTCACACGAGGCTCCTGTCTAGGGCGTTCCCCTTATATCGTTCGTGGAGAGGCCTGACCAGTGTTGTGGGTCCGGAACCTGCCAGCAGACCGGCTGGATTTGTGGTTGACGGCCTCCACGGCGGTGCCCCCAGTGGACCTGTGTTTTGGCTGACCTGTGGCCAGGGTAAGCTCGACGTCTCAGAAGAATTCGTTGTGAGGCGACGAAGAAGCACCGAGGAATCAGCACCAAGATCGAGGATCCATAGTCTTCAGCAGAAGACTTCAGTGTATTTTCCCCTGTAAATAAGTGTTTATTCCCCTCCCCCTGTGAACTCTTTTATATCTTATTTATATATTGGGTGACGGTGAATTATAATCTTAAGTTCTTAGCTTTCTTTCCCTTCCCCCTTTAAGTTACTTGCGTCACGGATCACATCCCTTGATAGCCACTACTGGCTTGGGAACGGATATATATCTGCCTCTAACAACATCAGAGTAAGAACCCCGTTGTGTCCCGAGAGGGCTGTAACAAGTGATAACAGTGTGTAGTGATAACCGTGTGAAGTGATAAGAGTGTGTGGTGATAACAGTGTAAAGTGATAACAGTGTTAAGTCATAACAGTGTGTAGGGATAACTGTGTGAAGTGATAACCGTGTGAACTGATAACAGTGTGTAGTGATAGCAGTGTGTAGTGATAACAGTGTGCTGTGATAACAGTGTGTAGTGATAACCGTATGAAGTGATAACAGTGTGTAGTCATAACAGTGTGTAGTGATAACTGTGTAGTGATAACCGTGTGAAGAGATAACAGTGTGTAGTGATAACTATGTGTAGTTGTAACAGTGTGTAGTGATAACAGTGCGTAGTGATAACCGTGTGTAGTGATAGCAGAGTGTAGAGATAACCGTGTCAACTGATAACAGTGTGTACTGATAACCATGTGTAGTGATAGCAGTGTGTAGTGATAACAGTTTGCTGTGATAACAGTGTGTAGTGATAACCGTATGAAGTGATAACAGTGTGTAGTCATAACAGTGTGTAGTGATAACTGTGTAGTGATAACCGTGTGAAGAGATAACAGTGTGTAGTGATAACTATGTGTAGTTGTAACAGTGTGTAGTGATAACAGTGTGTAGTGATAACAGTGTGTAGTGACAGCTGTGTGAAGTGATGACAGTGTGTAGTGATAACAGTGTGTAGTGATAACCGTGTGAAGTGATAACAGTGTGTGGTGATAAAAGTGTAAAGTGATAACAGCGTGAAGTCATAACAGTGTGCAGTGATAACCGTGTGAAGTGATAACCGTGTGAAGTGATAACAGTGTGTAGTGATAACAGTGTGTAGGGATAACAGTGTGTAGTGATAACCGTGCGTAGTGATAACTGTGTAGTGATAACAGTGTGTAGTGATAACAGTGAATAGTGATAATCGTGTGAAGTGATAACAGTGTGTTTTGATAACAGTGTGTAGTGATAACAGTGTGTAGTGATAACAGTGTGTAGTGATAACAGAGTGTAGTGATAACCGTGTGAAGTGATAGCAGTGTGTAGTGATATCAGTATGTAGTGATAACAGTGCGTAGTAATAACCGTGCAAAGTGGTAACAGTGTCTAGTGATAACAGTGTGTAGTGATAACCGTGTGCAGTGATAACAGTGTGTGGTGATAACAGTGTAAAGTGATAACAGCGTAAAGTCATAACAGTGTGACGTGATAACTGTGTGAAGTGATAACCGTGTGAAGTGATAACAGTGTGTAGTGATAACAGTGTGTAATTATAACAGTGTGAAGTGATAACAGGAAGTAGTGATAACAGAGTGTAGTGATAACAGTGTGTAGTGATAACCATGTAAAGTGATAACAGTGTGTATAGATAATCATGTGTAGTGATAACCGTGTTTAGTGATAACGTTTTGTGGGGCTATCCGTGTGAAGTGATAACAGTGAGCAGTGATAAGAGTGTGTAGTGATAAGCATGTGAAGTGATAACAGTGTGTAGTGATAACCGTATATAGTGATAGCCTTGCGTAGTGATAAGCGAGTGAAGTGATAACGTTTTGTGGGGCTACCCGTGTGAAGTGATAACAGTGAGCAGTGATAAGAGTGTGTAGTGATAAGCATGTGAAGTGATAACAGTGTGTAGTGATAACCGTATGTAGTGATAACCTTGCGTAGTGATAAGCGAGAGAAGTGATAACGGTTTGAAGGGCTATGCGTGTGAAGTGATAACAATGTGCAGTGATAACAGTGTGTAGTGATAACAGTGTGTATTGATAAAGGTGTGTAGTGATACCCGTGTGCAGTGACAGCCGTGTGAAGTTATAACAGTGTGAAGTGATAACAGTGTCTAGTAATAACTGTGTGTAGTGATAACTGTGTGAAGTGATAACAGTGGTAAGTGATAACAGTGTGTAGTGATAACAGTGTGTAGTGATAACAGTGTACAGCGATAACAGTGTTTAGTGATAACTGTGTGAAATGGTAACAGTGTGAATTGATAACAGTGTGTAGTGATAACCATGTGAAGTGGAAACCGTGTGAAGTGATAACAGTGTGAAGAGATAACAGTGTGTAGTGATAACAGTGTGTAGTCATAACAGTGTGTAGTGATAACCGTGTGTAGTGATAGCCGTGTGAATTGATATCAGTATGAAGTGATAACAGTGTGTAGTGCTAACCGTGTGAAGTGATAAGAGTGTGTGGTGATAACAGTGTAAAGTGATAACAATGTTAAGTCATAACAGTGTGTAGGGATAACCGTGTGAAGTGATAACCGTGTGAAGTGATAACAGTGTGTAGTGATAACAGGATGAAGAGATAACAGTGAGTAGTGATAACAGTGTGTAGTGATAACAGTGCGTAGTGATAACCGTGTGTAGTGATAGCAGAGTGTAGAGATAACCGTGTGAACTGATAACAGTGTGTACTGATAACCATGTGTAGTGATAGCAGTGTGTAGTGATAACAGTGTGCTGTGATAACAGTGTGTAGTGATAACCGTATGAAGTGATAACAGTGTGTAGTCATAACAGTGTGTAGTGATAACTGTGTAGTGATAACCTTGTGAAGAGATAACAGTGTGTAGTGATAACTATGTGTAGTTGTAACAGTGTGTAGTGATAACAGTGTGTAGTGACAGCTGTGTGAAGTGATAACAGTGTGTAGTGATAACAGTGTGAAGTGATAACAGTGTGTGGTGATAAAAGTGTAAAGTGATAACAGCGTGAAGTCATAACAGTGTGCAGTGATTACCGTGTGAAGTGATAACCGTGTGAAGTGATAACTGTGTACTGATAACAGTGTGTAGTGATAACAGTGAATAGTGATAATCGTGTGAAGTGATAACAGTGTGTAGTGATAACAGTGTGTAGTGATAACAGTGTGTAGTGATAACAGAGTGTAGTGATAACCGTGTGAAGTGATAGCAGTGTGTAGTGATATCAGTATGTAGTGATAACAGTGTGTAGTAATAACCGTGCCAAGTGGTAACAGTGTCTAGTGATAACAGTGTAGTGATAACCGTGTGAAGTGATAACAGTGTGTGGTGATAACAGTGTAAAGTGATAACTGCGTAAAGTCATAACAGTGTGACGTGATAACCGTGTGAAGTGATAACCGTGTGAAGTGATAACAGTGTGTAGTGATAACAGTGTGTAATTATAACAGTGTAAAGTGATAACAGGAAGTAGTGATAACAGTGTGTAGTGATAACAGTGTGTAGTAATAACCATGTAAAGTGATAACAGTGTGTATAGATAATCATGTGTAGTGATAACCGTGTTAAGTGATAACGTTTTGTGGGGCTATCCGTGTGAAGTGATAACAGTGAGCAGTGATAAGAGTGTGTAGTGATAAGCATGTGAAGTGATACCAGTGTGTAGTGATAACCGTATGTAGTGATAACCTTGCGTAGTGATAAGCGAGTGAAGTGATAACGTTTTGTGGGGCTACCCGTGTGAAGTGATAACAGTGAGCAGTGATAAGAGTGTGTAGTGATAAGCATGTGAAGTGATTACAGTGTGTAGTGATAACCGTATGCAGTGATAACCTTGTGTAGTGATAAGCGAGTGAAGTGATAACGGTTTGAAGGGCTATGCGTGTGAAGTGATAACAATGTGCAGTGATAACAGTGTGTAGTGATAACAGTGTGTATTGATAAAGGTGTGTAGTGATACCCGTGTGCAGTGACAGCCGTGTGAAGTTATAAAAGTGTGAAGTGATAACAGTGTGTAGTAATAACCGTGTGTAGTGATAACTGTGTGAAGTGATAACAGTGTTAAGTGATAACAGTGTGTAGTGATAAAAGTGTGTAGTGATAACAGTGTACAGCGATAACAGTGTTTAGTGATAACTGTGTGAAATGGTAACAGTGTGAATTGATAACAGTGTGTAGTGATAACCATGTGAAGTGGAAACCGTGTGAAGTGATAACAGTGTGAAGAGATAACAGTGTGTAGTGATAACAGTGTGTAGTCATAACAGTGTGTAGTGATAACCGTGTGTAGTGATAGCCGTGTGAATTGATATCAGTATGAAGTGATAACAGTGTGTAGTGATAACCGTGTGAAGTGATAAGAGTGTGTGGTGATAACAGTGTAAAGTGATAACAGTGTTAAGTCATAACATTGTGTAGGGATAACCGTGTGAAGTGATAACCGTGTGAAGTGATAACAGTGTGTAGTGATAACAGTATGACGTGATAACAGTGAGTAGTGATAACAGTGTGTATTTGTTACGAACCCGGATCCAGCGTCCGAGCTTGGAGCAGTGACAACCACGCCATCTGTGGGTCAGCTCCCGAAACCCCCGCCAAACGGACGACGACACCTAGTGAGGACAGCGTGTACTGGCCTCGAGGACCAGTTTCCAGTCTGGTTCAGCGCTCAACACCGCCGCCCCTGACCTCTGGTGAGGTGGTGCTCCGACGACAGCGCCATCTATGGACTGGATACGTCAGGTGTTTGCGCCCGAGCCCGTAAGTGTGGTGTTTTAGTGTCCCTGTTATTGATGACGTGTCTGCTTACAGAGCCGACCTGGGACCACTGTGATGGAAGTGGAGTCAGTCTACCCGAGGCAGCCAGTCTCCATACTGTGAAGTTTGCTGCAGTTGTTGTGACGTCGTCCCCCCGGAAGAACACTGTGGTGTGTTAGCCTGCCAGTGGAGTGGCAGTGAAAGGATTTACCCGGGACCGACTGTTGGAGACGATAATCCACTGGGGTATTGAGGACAGGAGGGTGATTTGTGATATCACACGAGACTCCTGTCTAGGGCGTACCCCTTTTATCGTTCGTGGAGTGGCCGTACCAGCCTTGGTGGCTCAGTACCTGCCAGCAGACCTGCTGGACGTGTGGTTGACGGCCTCCACGACGGTGCCCCCAGTGGACCTGTGTTTTGGCTGACCTGTGGCCAGGGTAGGCTCGGCATTCTCAGAGGACACGTCTTGAGGCCACGAAGAAAGCACCGCGGACTCAGCACCTAGCTTCTTGATCAAGAGTCTTCAGCAGAAGACTAGATTGTGCATGATCCCCTTTGTAAAGTGTTAATACCCCTCCCCCTTGTGTACTCTTTTATTCTATATATTTAATCGGTGATGGTGAACATTATAATATTAAGTTCTTAACTTTCTTTCCCTACTCCCTTTTAAGTTACTTGCGTCACGGATCTCATCCCTTGATAGCCACTACTGGCTTGGGAACGGATACATATATCTTCCTCTAACAACATCAGAGTGAGAACCCCGTTGCGTCCCGAGAGGGCCGTAACAGTATTGATAACAGTGCGTAGTGATAACCGTGTGTAGTGATAGCAGAGTGTAGAGATAACCTTGTGAACTTATAACAGTGTGTACTGATAACCATGTGTAGTGATAGCAGTGTGTAGTGATAACAGTGTGATGTGATAACAGTGTGTAGTGATAACCGTATGAAGTGATAACAGTGTGTAGTCATAACAGTGTGTAGTGATAACTGTGTAGTGATAACCGTGTGAAGAGATAACAGTGTGTAGTGATAACTATGTGTAGTTGTAACAGTGTGTAGTGATAACAGTGTGTAGTGATAACAGTGTGTAGTGATAGCCGTGTGTAGTGACAGCTGTGTGTAGTGATAACCGTGTGTAGTGATAACCGTATGTAGTGATAAAAGTGTGAAGTGATAACAGTGTGTAGTGATAACTGTGTGAAGTGATAACAGTGTGTAGTGATAACAGTGTGTAGTGATAACCGTGTGAAGTGATAACAGTGTGTGGTGATAAAAGTGTAAAGTGATAACAGCGTGAAGTCAAAATAGTGTGCTGTGATAACCGTGTGAAGTGATAACAGTGTGAAGTGATAACAGTGTGTAGTGATAACAGTGTGTAGGGATAACAGTGTGTAGTGATAACAGTGAATAGTGATAATCGTGTGAAGTGATAACAGTGTGTAGTGATAACAGTGTGTAGTGATAACAGTGTGTACATATAACCGTGTGAAGTGATAACAGTGTGTAGTGATAACAGTATGTAGTGATAACAGTGTGTAGTGATAACCGTGCAAAGTGGTAACAGTGTCTGGTGATAACAGTGTGTAGTGATAACCGTGAGAAGTGATAACAGTGTGTGGTGATAACAGTGTAAAGTGATAACAGCGTGAAGTCATAACAGTGTGCAGTGATAACCGTGTGAAGTGATAACCGTGTGAAGTGATAACAGTGTGTAGTGATAACAGTGTGTAATTATAACATTGTGAAGTGATAACAGGAAGTAGTGATAACAGTGTGTAGTGATAACAGTGTGTAGTGATAACCATGTAAAGTGATAACAGTGTGTATAGATAACCGTGTGCAGTGATAACCGTGTGAAGTAATAACGGTTTGTAGGGCTATCCGTGTGAAGTGATAACAGTGTGCAGTGATAAGAGTGTGTAATAATAAGCATGTGAAGTGATAACAGTGTGTAGTGATAACCGTATGTAGTGATAACCGTGTGTAGTGATAAGCGAGTGAAGTGATAACAGTGTGTAGTGATAACAGTGTGTAGTGATAACCATGTAAAGTGATAACAGTATGAAGAGATAACAGTGTGTAGTGATAACCGTGTGAAGTGATAAGAGTGTGTGGTGATAACAGTGTAAAGTGATAACAGTGTGTAGGGATAACCGTGTGAAGTGATAACCGTGTGAAGTGATAACAGTGTGTAGTGATAACAGTATGAAGTGATAACAGTGAGTAGTGATAACAGTGTGTAGTGATAACAGTGTGTAGTGATAACCGTGTGTAGTGATAACAGTGTGTAGTGATAAAAGTGTGTAGTGATAATAGTGTGTAGTGATGAACGTATGTAGTGATAACAGTGTGTAGTGATAACAGTGTGAAGTGATAACAGTGTGAAGTTATAACTGTGTGTAGTGTAACCGTGTGAAGTAATAACAGTGTTTTGTGATAACAGTGTGTAGTGATAACCGTGTGAAGTGATAACAGTGTGTAGTGATAACCGTGTGAAATGATAACAGTGTGTAGTAATAAGAGTGTGTAGTGATAGTGTGTAGTGATAACCGTGTGAAGTGATATCAGTGTGTAGTGATAAGCGTGTGTAGTGATAGCAGTGTGTAGTGATAACCGTGTCAAGTGATAGCAGTGTGTAGTGATAACCGTGTGAAGTGATATCAGTGTGTAGTGATAAGCGTGTGTAGTGATAACAGTGTGAAGTGATAAAAGTTTGTAGTGATAAAAGTGTGTAGTGATAACAGTGTGAAGTGATAACAGTGTGTATAGATACCCGTGTGTAGTGATAGCCGTGTGAAGTGATAACCGTGTGAAGTGATAACAGTGTGTAGTGATAATAGTGTGTAGTGATAACCGTGCGTAGTGATAACTGTGTAGTGATAACAGTGTGTAGTGATAACAGTGTGTAGTGATAACAGTGAATAGTGATAATCGTGTGAAGTGATAACAGTGTGTAGTGATAACAGTGTATAGTGATAACAGTGTGTAGGTATAACTGTGTGAAGTGATAACAGTGTGAAGTGATAACAGTGTGAAGTGATAACAGTGTGTAGTGATAACAGTGTGTAGTGATAACTGTGTGAAGTAGTAACAGTGTGTGGTGATAACAGTGTAAACTGATAACAGCGTGAAGTCATAACAGTGTGCATTGATTACCATGTGAAGTGATAACCGTGTGAAGTTATAACAGTGTGTAGTGATAACAGTGTGTAATGATAACATTGTGAAGTGATAACAGTGAGTAGTGATACCAGTGTGTAGTGATAACAGTGTGTAGTGATAACCATGTAAAGTGATAACAGTGTGTATAGTGTGACGGTGTTCCCCCCCCCCCTTATATTTCTCCCACGCCTGCAGTAAGAGTCATGTCCCCTTTACCCAAGCGTTCTCTACGTCGCAGGCATCAATTTGATATATGTGGGAGAGTGGAGTGTTCTCGGAGAGCCGAGAAATTTGAGAAACAATATTATTTTGGCCTGTGGTTTAGGCCCTTTAGGAAGCCAAGATGGCGCTGGCTCTCCTGTTTTCCCGCCAAAACGGTGTGACGTCAGTGACACCGGATTGGACACCGACAGCAATGTGGCACAAGGAGCCAATGAAAACCTCCTGTGGCGAAAGTGACGTCACGAAGGAAGGGGGTCCGGGCAGCGCGCCGCGGTGGCGCCATCACTCAGAAACGACACGTCAAGGAGGTTGGACGTGCGACGATTGGTCCTGTCAGTTTGACAGTTGTTTCGCGCTCCCGTGGATTTTACGCGTCACCTGAAGTCTGCCAGTACTCTGGGAGGTCTTCCTTAGTTCATGTGTTGAACCAGAGAGGGAATCGACGGTTATTGAGCAACAAGTGCTCCAGGACAAGTACTGTGCAAGAAGAAGGGAAGTCTGTGCAGTGACGTAGGCGACGTCTGAGGCAGTTCACCCATTCGTGACGGCGTAGTGGCTGACCAGAGCCACTGGGTAGCAGAGGAAGAAGAGGACTAGTTGGGAATCCGGACGTCTGCAGCCGAGAAGTAGGCGGACAGCCGTAGCTGGGAGAGGTCGACGGCCAGGAGACCGACTCCAACCCTACAAGAAGTCGAGGAGGAGCACGGACCTGCAGGGAAGAAGGCACGGAGACGACCCGCTAAACGGTGGGACAGCATTTGGGTTCCTAGAGGACACAACAACGTGTGTGTGGGGGCGTTCCTGACACGAGGACCAGGAGCTACAACTCAACTCTCATCGGAGGATAGGTGGAAGTAGGTGTTTCTAGTTTCCCTCCCCATTCCCCTTTAGTCAGCTATATTATTCGGCTATATTATTTAGCCTGAGGATTTTGTATGTCGTGAGCAAGTCTCACCAATGTCACAGTAAGGCACCAGTGTGCAGAATAGTTCTATCAAGAGTACTCACGATACTTATATATATTATTATTGGTGTGTACAGGCACCCGGATTAAGTGATGAATTTACTGTGGTGAGAATTCTTTCATGAGTCTTTGCTGTGAACATATAGTGAGAAATTATATATAATATTATGTCAGTATTTGGAAGTTAGGCTATGTGCCCAGTAACTATTTATTTACCATTTATTGATGTCTGATTTATCTATATTATATATGTCTATGTTCGTGCATTGAATAACCATTTGCTAGTGCAGTGATTTATTGTGTTATCGCCCACAAAAGGAAGTACTGAGAACTCCAGTGTTAAATATTTCATAAGTTACCATTGAAATGAAGGACGGTGTGTAAAACCATTATAGGGGATTATTGTCGCATTTATTATAGAAACGATTGTTTGTGCCCAAGCACAGTGTAGCGAAATAATACGTGCTATTGCTGCAAATATCGAGTGTGCGAACTTCTAATGATCATTGAGAACTTAAAGAAACAGCACGCGTGCCGCTAGAGAAACAAGCAATAAACTTTCGCGCGGAAAGGGGGGCACTCAGCTGATCGTGACATTGACGAAAGGGGGAAGTGTTGCCACCATAGTGAGTGTATAATATACGTGGGAACGACCGACTCTCGCTTGGATCAGCTGATTATTTATTGAGATGACCTTGTGATATCTTTAAATGATTTTTTTTTTAGTAAAATACAAAATACATTTGTGTTTATATCATCCCCTCCATTTATCTTGTGGCTATATTATACTTGAAAGTAAAGAGTGATAAAAGTACATACCTGCCTGATCTCCTGATCTATTGAGTGTGACCTTGCCAAGGCAACCACAATTCAACCAGTCCACTGACGTGTTACTGGACACCGAAAACACCAGTTGGCGACCTTGTGGTTAATAGTAAAGCCCTAGTGTTGGGGCGGGCACATAACAGTTAAAGGAACGAGTTGTGTTCCCACTCCTTCTCAATCAGAGGCCGGTTGGGATTGACTGGGATTCGCCGAGAGGATTAGAGTGAAGACCCGCAGGGCTACGGTGAGTGACATTGAAAGTATACTGTTGATCACCCAAGAATAAGTGTAAACCCCAACAGTTGGCGACCTTGCCAGGATAAGTACTGATAACGGTTGCTCACCAGAGTAAGAATAAGAGTAAAACCCCAACATTGGCGACCTTGCCAGGATAAGTACTGATAACGGTTGCTCACCAGAGTAAGAATAGGAGTAAAACCCCAACATTGGCGACCTTGCTAGGATCTCGATCGAAGTAAAGGTTGCAGTGGTGGTACTTGGCAGTGGTATTAGAGATCAGGTACAGGTTATCACTCGTAGCACAAGATGGAGGATGATAAAGTAACAAGGTTTATTGACACTAGAGATGAACAGGTGCTGGAGGAGTGCACCAAGGCACAGTTACAGGCAATAGCAGACCATTTTGGAATAAAGCTGAGATCTGCCAGAGTGGGAGAAAGAAGACTGGAGATAATGGCACAGCTCAGGGCACGAGACGAAGCTTTGGGGGAGGAACGGCCCCAAACACCTGCCAGTGTGGGAGAACACCTGAGTATTGGTGGAAGCAGCAGGGGATCCAGCGGCAGCAGGCACAGCGTTAAGCTGGAAATAATGAAGATGCAGCTGGAAGCACAACTGAAGCGAGAAGAGCGAGAAGCACAGCAGCGCAGAGAAGAGCGAGAAGCACAGCAGCGCAGAGAAGAGCGAGAAGCACAGCAGCGCAAAGAAGAGCGAGAAGCAGAAGCACAGTTGAAGCGTGAGGAGCGAGAAGCACAGCTACGCAGGGAAGAACAAGAGCGAGAAGCACAGCTGCGCAGGGAAGAACACGAGCGAGAAGCTAGGATGAGACAGCAGGAGATAGAAGCCAACAAGGAGGTAGAGCTGAGGCGGGCTGAACTAGGACTAGGTGTACCTGCTCCGCCGCAACAGGAAGACCGACGAGTGAGGGAACGAGATCTGCCGGTCTTTGTGCCTAATGAAGCCGAAAGTTTCTTCGACCACTTCGAAAGGGTTGCAGCTTTGAAGAGGTGGCCGAGGGCGGAGTGGGCGGAGCTGGTTCAAGGGAGGCTCACAGGTGAAGCTTGAGAAGCCTACACTATGCTCGACTTCCAAGAATGCACCAACTACGATGCGGTAAAACGAGCTGTGCTCCATTCCTTCAAGCTCACGCCGGAATGTTACAGGAAGAGGTTCAGGGAATGTACCCGTTCACCAGGAAAGTCTTATGCGGAGACGGCGAGGGACATGGAGAGAAAGTTCCTTAAGTGGCTGGACTCTGAAGGAGCGAGGTCAGTTGAAGAGGTCAAGGAGCTAATGGTCATGGAAAAGTTTATGTCCGTGCTCTCTCCTGAGATCAGGGTGAGAGTAAAGGAGGCGGACATAAAGGACCTGAGGGCCGCAGCCGACAGAGCCGACATGTTAGAAGAAGCATTACGCCCACGCCGAGAGGGACAGCACCGATCACCCGTATACTCCGGAAGCAGTAGGAATTATAGGAGGACGGATAGATGGAGGACAGGAGCGGGTTCCCCCAAGTCCCACCTCTCGAGTTGGGACAACCGAGGATCAAAAGGTGCTGCAGAGCCGATAAAGAAGAACCAAGCGTAGAGCTCAGGAGCTGTTGCTGCGACAAAGGAGGCGACAAATGGTGCGAGAAAGACACAGGGAGCGACGGCATCTGGAGGCAGTGCTAAGGCGAGTGGTGGCGGATGGTCTCCGACGAGGGTCCGCTGCTACAACTGCGGAATAATCGGACACGTCGCGCGGGAATGCAGACGCCCTAAGCAGCGGGGGCACGTTGCTTTAGTGAGGTTCGAGGACCAGAGGGCCGAGAGAGTGCGGGATGAACCCGTGCTGAATGGGGAGAAGGGAGTTCACCCATTCGTGTGTCAGGGAACTGTAAGGATGGGGGACGCAGACCCCATCCCAGTGAAGATATTAAGAGACACTGGGGCCGATTTTACCCTGGTGAGTGAAACCCTGTTCCCCGAGGGTTACGAGAGTACCAGTGTGGGGGTGGCAAGTGTGACCACTGTGGGAGGCCCAGTGAGGATGCCCCTACACCAGGTAACGTTGAATTCCGATTATGGCTGCCAGACCCTTGAAGTGGGAGTCTGTACATCAATGCCCAAGATGGAGGCACAGGTCATCTTGGGAAATGACGCATGTGGAGGATATGTCCTCCCGAATCTCGTGAAAGGCGAAGAGTGCCTAGAACAATACAGGGAAACGGGCAGAGAGTTGAACGCCTGTGGGGACGAGAAGGGAATCGCCCCGGTGGCCTTCCCAGTTTGTGCTGTGATGCCGAGACAGCGCGAAGAACAAGGAGGTTGTGGATCTGATGGGGCTGAGGAGACGTCCGACAGTCTGGGAATAGATCACCTCTTCGTAGGACCCGGAGAACGAGCGGAGGGCGAAGGTAGCCCGAATGGTGAGTTGCAGGTGACCCTCACCAGTTCTCTAGGGGTAGACCGCACTCGTCTTGGAGAGTTGCAGCAGATGGAGTTCCCCGAATTGATTAGTGAGGCCAAAGGAGGACGTGTTGGTCCTGAGAAGGCTACTCATTTTTACCTTCAAGACGGCATGCTGATGAGACAGTGGAGAGCTGTGAGGATGGAGGCCGGAGAAGAGTCTCTAAGTACGAGGCACCAGGTAGTGTTGCCGGCCCAGTGCAGAGCGGCCGTGTTGGACCTATCGCACTCCGTGGACTCTGCAGGTCACCTGGGGGTGACCAAGACGCTGCGAAGGATCAGGGATTACTTTTACTGGCCAGGTATGGACGCCGAGGTGAGGCGCTATTGTAAGACGTGCTTACCGTGCCAGAGGGCAGGGAAGAGCCAATCCGCAATACCGAAGGCCCCATTGATCCCTGTTCCAGCGTTTGGGCCTGCATTTGAGCGTCTGTTAGTTGACGGGGTGGGTCCTTTGCCAATGACGAAGCGCGGGAATACCTACCTAATGACGATAATGTGTGCGTCCACCAGATTTCCAGAAGCCGTCCCGATGCGACGTTTGACGTCGAAAGGAGTAGCCGGCCAACTACAACGATTTTTCTCTTGGGTGGGGATGCCCAGAGAGATTCAGACAGACTGCGGAAGTATATTTCAGTCTAAGTGGTTCCGACAGACGGTGACAGGTTGGGGAGTGACTCAGATTCGGTCGTCGCCCTACCGACCGCAGTCGCAGGGGGCGATCGAAAGATTTCATTCCACCTTGAAGACCGTGCTGAGGGTATTCTGCGCAGAACAGGGGGCTGAGTGGGAAGAGGCTGTATACCCCACGTTATTTGCCATACGTAACGCGGTGGTAGAATCATTAGGATTCTCACCATTCCAGCTAGTGTATGGACACGAGGTGCGAAGTCCTCTGTCCATGCTGAGGGAACAATGGACACCGGGAGCGACCGTGGGAACGGTGAATGAATATGTCCAGAAATTCAAAGAACGTCTCACTCTAGCGAAGGAACTAGCTGGGAAACACCTGAAGGTGGCGCAGCGTAAGATGTCGAAGTGGTACGACAAGAGAGCTACGCAGAGGGATTTCCAGGTCGGGTCCCAAGTGATGGTTTTGCTGCCAGGTAAAGGTAGGGTGACCGAGTCGCGGTTCGAGGGACCATACCAGGTGCTGCGGCGGTTGGGTCCAGTGTTGTACGAGATTGGGAAGCCGGACAGACCCCGAAAGAAACAGGTGTGTCACGTAGACCGCCTGAAACCTTTCTTCACTGTGGAAGGAGGAGCCGCCAGGCAGGACGGAACGGTGACCCGAGAACCCCAGCAGAAGACGGTTCTGTGCGTACAGGTGGACCAAGAACTCCCGGAGGAGGAAGGAAAGTGGTCCAGGGCGGATGGCACCCGTCTCACCAACACTGAGAGCCTGGCGAAGATCAAGGACAAGCTACTACATCTGGAAGGGCAACAGAGAGCGGACCTGACGAACCTACTGAGAGTGAATGCCTCCCTCTTTACCGACGTGCCACGACGACACAAGAGTGTGACGCACGAGGTAGAGGTGAGGGACGCCAGGCCCGTCAAGCAGAGCGCGTATAGGGTGAGCCCGGAGAAGAGAGAGCTGATGAGAAAGGAGGTGGAGTACCTCCTTGAGAACGACCTTGCGGAGCCCAGTAAAAGTGAGTGGAGTTCCCCATGCTTGTTGGTGAGGAAAAGCGACGGAACCTACCGCTTTTGTACAGATTACAGGAGGGTGAACTCCATCACAGTGGCTGATTCTCACCCCATGCCAGGAGTGAGCGATTGCATTGACCAGGTGGGCAGTGCACGGTACGTATCCAAGGTCGATCTGCTCAAGGGGTACTACCAGATCTCTTTGACTCCTGAGGCCAGGAAGATATCAGCTTTCGCAACTCCTGACGGGCTGTACCAGTATAAGGTGTTGCCTTTTGGAATGAAAAACAGCGGCAGCTGCTTCCAGCGTATGATGAATGAATTGCTAAGGGGTGCCGCAGGCTGCACAGTTTACATCGATGACATCGTCGTGTACGCCGACGATTGGAAGACGCATCTGGAGAGACTCAGAAAATTGTTCAGAAGGCTAGAGGAGGCTAACTTGACTGTAAATTTGGCCAAGAGTGAGTTTGGGAAAGCTCACTTAGAGTACCTTGCTTTTGTCATCGGCCAAGGTGAAGTCACCCCTGTTGATCACAAAGTAACAGCCATTAAGGAATACCCCGTGCCCAGAACACGTAAGGAGTTGCTAAGGTACCTCGGGATGATAGGGTACTATCGTGGGTTCTGCAGGAATATCTCCACGGTAGCGCATCCCCTAACCGAGCTACTCTCCAAGAATGTACGAAGGAGATGGGGAGAGGCCTGCCAAGAGTCTTTCGAAAAGACCAAGAAATTGTTGACAGAGGCCCCGGTATTAATATCTCCAGATTTTTCAGCCGGATTCATACTGTACGTAGACGCCAGCGACGTTGGAATAGGGGGCCATATTGGCTCAAGAAAGGAGTGAAGTACATTGGCCAGTAGCGTTCTACTCGAAGAAGTTTGTAAAATACCAGCGGGCCTATAGCACCGTTGAGAAGGAGGCATTGGCGCTAGTTATGGCCCTGAAGCACTTTGATGTGTACGTGGGAGGAGGGGCGAGACCTGTTTTGGTATTCACAGATCACAACCCTCTCACCTTTTTATACAAAATGAAGAATTCCAACCAACGTCTGACGAGGTGGGCGTTGTTACTGCAAGAGTACCGGCTGGAAATCAAGCACATCAAAGGGAAGGACAACGTAGTAGCAGATGCCCTATCCCATATACACTAACCAGACATGACTCTTATTTTAAGGGGAGGGGTATGTGACGGTGTTCCCCCCCCCCCCTCCTTATATTTCTCCCACGCCTGCAGTAAGAGTCATGTCCCCTTTACCCAAGCGTTCTCTACGTCGCAGGCATCAATTTGATATATGTGAGAGTGGAGTGTTCTCGGAGAGCCGAGAAATTTGTGAAACAATATTATTTTGGCCTGTGGTTTAGGCCCTTTAGGAAGCCAAGATGGCGCTGGCTCTCCTGTTTCCCCGCCAAAACGGTGTGACGTCAGTGACACCGGATTGGTCACCGACAGCAATGTGGCACAGGGAGCCAATGAAAACCTCCCGTAGCGAAAGTGACGTCACGAAGGAAGGGGGTCCGGGCAGCGCGCCGCGTTGGCGCCATCAGTCAGACACGACACATCAAAGAGGTTGGACGTGTGACGATTGGTCCTGTCAGTTTGACAGTTGTTTCCCGCTCCCGTGGATTTTACGCGTCACCTGAAGTCTGCCAGTACTCTGTGAGGTCTTCCTTAGTTCATGTGTTGAACCAGAGAGGGAATCGACGGTTATTGAGCAACAAGTGCTCCAGGACAGGTACTGAGCAAGAAGAAGTGAAGTCTGTGCAGTGATGTAGGCGACGTCTGAGGCAGTTCACCCATTCGTGATGGCGTAGTGGCTGACCAGAGCCACTGGGTAGCAGAGGAAGAAGAGGACTAGTTGGGAATCCGGACGACTGCAGCCGAGAAGTAGGTGGACAGCCGTAGCTGGGAGAGGTCGACGGCCAGGAGACAGACTCCAACCCTACAAGAAGTCGAGAAAGAGCACGGACCTGCAGGGAAGAAGGCACGGAGACGAAGCGCTAAACGGTGGGACAGCATTTGGGTTTCTGGAGGACACGACAACGTGTGTGTGGGGGCGTTCCCGACACGAGGACCAGGAGCTACAACTCAACTCTCATCGGAGGATAGGTGGAAGTAGGTGTTTCTAGTTTCCCTCCCCATTCCCCTTTAGTCAGCTATATTATTCGGCTATATTATTTAGCCTGAGGATTTTGTATGTCTTGAGCAAGTCTCACCAATGTCACAGTAAGGCACCAGTGTGCAGAATAGTACTATCAAGAGTACTCACGATACTTATATATATTATTATTGGTGTGTACAGGCACCCGGATTAAGTGATGAATTTACTGTGTGGAGAATTCTTTCATGAGTCTTTGATGTGAACATATAGTGAGAAATTATATATAATATTATGTCAGTATTTGGAAGTTAGGCTATGTGCCCAGTAACTATTTATTTACCATTTATTGATGTCTGATTTATCTATATTATATATGTCTATGTTCGTGCATTGAATAACCATTTGCGAGGGCAGTGATTTATTGTGTTATCGCCCACAAAAGGAAGTACTGAGAACTCCAGTGTTAAATATTTCATAAGTTACCATTGAAATGAAGGGTGGTGTGTAAAACCATTATAGGGGATTATTGTCGCATTTATTATAGAAACGATTGTTTGTGCCCAAGCACAGTGTAGCGAAATAATACGTGCTATTGTTGCAAATATCGAGTGTGCAAACTTCTAATGATCATTGAGAACTTAAAGAAACAGCGCGCGTGCCGCTAGAGAAACAAGCAATAAACTTTCGCGCGGAAAGGGGGGCGCTCAGCTGATCGTGACATTGACGAAAGGGGGAAGTGTTGCCACCATAGTGAATGTATAATATACGTGGGAACGACCGACTCCCGCTTGGATCAGCTGATTATTTATTGAGATGACCTTGTGATATCTTTAAATGAGTTTTTTTTAGTAAAATACAAAATACATTTGTGTTTATATCATCCCCTCCATTTATCTTGTGGCTATATTATACTTGAAAGTAAAGAGTGATAAAAGTACATACCTGCCTGATCTCCTGATCTATTGAGTGTGACCTTGCCAAGGCTACCACAATTCAACCAGTCCACTGACGTGTTACTGGACACCGAAAACACCAGTTGGCGACCTTGTGGTTAATAGTAAAGCCCTAGTGTTGGGGCGGGCACATAACAGTTAAAGGAACGAGTTGTGTTCCCACTCCTTCTCAATCAGAGGCCGGTTGGGATTGACTGGGATACTCTCCTGGCGTGCAGTGGCGCTGTGAGGATTAGAGTGAAGACCCGCAGGGCTACGGTGAGTGACATTGAAAGTATACTCTTGATCACCCAAGAATAAGTGTAAACCCCAACAGTTCGCGACCTTGCCAGGATAAGTACTGATAACGATTGCTCACCAGAGTAAGAATAAGAGTAAAACCCCAACATTGGCGACCTTGCCAGGATAAGTACTGATAACGGTTGCTCACCAGAGTAAGAATAAAAGTAAAACCCCAACAATAGATAACCGTGTGTAGTGATAGTGGTGTGTAGTGATAACCGTGTGAAGTGATAACAGTGTGTGGTGATAACAGTTTAAAGTGATAACAGCGTGAAGTCATAACAGTGTGCAGTGATAACTGTGTGAAGTGATAACCGTGTGAAGTGATAACAGTGTGTAGTGATAAAAGTGTGTAGTGATAACAGTGTGAAGTGATAACAGTGAGTAGTGATAACAGTGTGTAGTGATAACAGTGTGTAGTGATAACCGTGTAAAGTGATAACAGTGTGTATAGATAAACATGTGTAGTGATAGCCGTGTGTAGTGATAACAGTGTTAAGTGATAACAGTGTGTATAGATAACCGTGTGTAGTGATAGCCGTGTGTAGTGATAACCGTGTGAAGTGATAACAGCGTGTAGTGATAAACGTGTGAGGTGATAACAGTGTTTAGTGATAACCGTATGTAATGATAACTGTGTAGTGATAACCGTGTGTAGTGATAACCGTGTGAAGTGATAACGGTTTGAAGGGCTATCCGTGTGCAGTGATAAAAGTGTGCAGTGATAAGAGTGTGTAGTGATAACAGTGTGTATTGATAACAGAGTGTAGTGATAGCCGTGTAAAGTGATAGCCGTGTGAAGTGATAACAGTGTGAAGTGATAACAGTGTGTAGTGATAACAGTGTGTATTGATAACAGAGTGTAGTGATAGCCGTGTGCAGTGATAGCCGTGTGAAGTGATAAGAGTGTGAAGTGATAACAGTGTTTAGTGAAAATAGTGTTGAGTGATAACCTTATGTAGTGATAACTGTGTGTAGTGGTAACTGTGTAAAGTGATAACAGTGTTAAGTGATAACAGTGTGTAGTGATAACAGTGTGTAGTGATAACAGTGTGAAGTGATAACAGTGTGAAGTGATAACAGTGTGTAGTGATAACCGTGTGAAGTGATAACAGTGTAGTGATAACAGTGTGTAGTGATAACCGTGGGAAATGATAACAATGTGTAGTAATAACAGTGTGTAGTGATAAAAGTGTGTAGTGATAACCTGGTGAAGTGATTACAGTGTGTAGTGATAACCGTGTACAGTGATAACAGTGTGTAGTGATAACATTGTGTAGTGATATCAGTGTGAAGTGATAACAGTGTGTAGTGATAAAATTGTGTAGTGATAACCATGTGAAGTGATAACAGTGTATAGTGATAACAGTGTGTAGTGATAACAGTGTGAAGTGATAAAAGTTTGTAGTGATAAAAGTGTGTAGTGATAACAGTGTGAAGTGATAACAGTGTGTATAGACACCCGTGTGTAGTGATAGCCGTGTGAAGTGATAACAGTGTGTAGTGATAACAGTGTGTAGTGATAACAGTGTGTAGTGATAACCGTGCGTAGTGATAACTGTGTAGTGATAACAGTGTGTAGTGATAACAGTGTGTAGTGATAACAGTGTGTAGTGATAACCGTGTAAAGTGATAACAGTGTGTATAGATAAACATGTGTAGTGATAGCCGTGTGTAGTGATAACAGTGTTAAGTGATAACAGTGTGTATAGATAACCGTGTGTAGTGATAGCCGTGTGTAGTGATAACCGTGTGAAGTGATAACAGCGTGTAGTGATAAACGTGTGAGGTGATAACAGTGTTTAGTGATAACCGTATGTAATGATAACTGTGTAGTGATAACCGTGTGTAGTGATAACCGTGTGAAGTGATAACGGTTTGAAGGGCTATCCGTGTGCAGTGATAAAAGTGTGCAGTGATAAGAGTGTGTAGTGATAACAGTGTGTATTGATAACAGAGTGTAGTGATAGCCGTGTAAAGTGATAGCCGTGTGAAGTGATAACAGTGTGAAGTGATAACAGTGTGTAGTGATAACAGTGTGTATTGATAACAGAGTGTAGTGATAGCCGTGTGCAGTGATAGCCGTGTGAAGTGATAAGAGTGTGAAGTGATAACAGTGTTTAGTGAAAATAGTGTTGAGTGATAACCTTATGTAGTGATAACTGTGTGTAGTGGTAACTGTGTAAAGTGATAACAGTGTTAAGTGATAACAGTGTGTAGTGATAACAGTGTGTAGTGATAACAGTGTGAAGTGATAACAGTGTGAAGTGATAACAGTGTGTAGTGATAACCGTGTGAAGTGATAACAGTGTAGTGATAACAGTGTGTAGTGATAACCGTGGGAAATGATAACAATGTGTAGTAATAACAGTGTGTAGTGATAAAAGTGTGTAGTGATAACCTGGTGAAGTGATTACAGTGTGTAGTGATAACCGTGTACAGTGATAACAGTGTGTAGTGATAACATTGTGTAGTGATATCAGTGTGAAGTGATAACAGTGTGTAGTGATAAAATTGTGTAGTGATAACCATGTGAAGTGATAACAGTGTATAGTGATAACAGTGTGTAGTGATAACAGTGTGAAGTGATAAAAGTTTGTAGTGATAAAAGTGTGTAGTGATAACAGTGTGAAGTGATAACAGTGTGTATAGACACCCGTGTGTAGTGATAGCCGTGTGAAGTGATAACAGTGTGTAGTGATAACAGTGTGTAGTGATAACAGTGTGTAGTGATAACCGTGCGTAGTGATAACTGTGTAGTGATAACAGTGTGTAGTGATAACAGTGAATAGTGATAACAGTGTGTAGAGATAACTGTGTGAAGTGATAACAGTGTGTAGTGATAACAGTGTATAGTGATAACAGTGTGTAGAGATAACAGTTTCAAGTGATAACAGCGTGAAGTCATAACAGTGTGCAGTGATAACTGTGTGAAGTGATAACCGTGTGAAGTGATAACAGTGTGTAGTGATAAAAGTGTGTAGTGATAACAGTGTGAAGTGATAACAGTGAGTAGTGATAACAGTGTGTAGTGATAACAGTGTGTAGTGATAAACGTGTAAAGTGATAACAGTGTGTATAGATAAATATGTGTAGTGATAGCCGTGTGTAGTGATAACCGTGTGAAGTGATAACAGTGTGTATAGATAACCGTGTGTAGTGATAGCCGTGTGTAGTGATAACCGTGTGAAGTGATAACAGCGTGTAGTGATAAACGTGTGAGGTGATAACAGTGTTTAGTGATAACCGTATGTAGTGATAACTGTGTAGTGATAACCGTGTGTAGTGATAACCGTGTGAAGTGATAACGGTTTGAAGGGCTATCCGTGTGCAGTGATAAAAGTGTGCAGTGATAAGAGTGTGTAGTGATAACAGTGTGTATTGATAACAGAGTGTAGTGATAGCCGTGTGCAGTGATAGTCGTGTGAAGTGATAACAGTGTGAAGTGATAACAGTGTGTAGTGATAACAGTGTGTATTGATAACAGAGTGTAGTGATAGCCGTGTGCAGTGATAGCCGTGTGAAGTGATAAGAGTGTGAAGTGATAACAATCTGTAGTGATAACAGTGTGTAGTGATAACAGTGTGAAGTGATAACAGTGTGAAGTGATAACAGTGTGTAGTGATAACAGTGTGAAGTGATAACGGTTTGAAGGGCTATCCGTGTGCAGTGATAAAAGTGTGCAGTGATAAGAGTGTGTAGTGATAACAGTGTGTATTGATAACAGAGTGTAGTGATAGCCGTGTGCAGTGATAGTCGTGTGAAGTGATAACAGTGTGAAGTGATAACAGTGTGTAGTGATAACAGTGTGTATTGATAACAGAGTGTAGTGATAGCCGTGTGCAGTGATAGCCGTGTGAAGTGATAAGAGTGTGAAGTGATAACAATCTGTAGTGATAACAGTGTGTAGTGATAACAGTGTGAAGTGATAACAGTGTGAATTGCTAAAATTGTGTAGTGATAACTGTGTGAAATGATAACCATGTGAAGTGATAAGAGTGTGAAGTGGTAAGAGTCTGTAGTCATAACGGTGTGTAGTCATAAGAGTGTGTAGTGATAGCCGTGTGAAGTGATATCAGTGTGAAGTGATAACATTGTGTAGTGATAACCGTATGTAGTGATAACTGTGTAGTGATAACCGTGTGTAGTGATAACCGTGTGAAGTGATAATGGTTTGTAGGGCTATCCGTGTGAAGTGATGTTATGGCTCTTTTGGGTCGCAACTGGGTTCTTTCTCTGATGTTAGTAGAGCTTGGGTATCCGGCCCCAAGCTTGTGGTGGCTTTCAAGGGGTGTGCTCCATAACGCAAGTAAATTAAAGGGGAAGGGATAAAACTGCTCAGAAATAAATATATATTCACCACACCAATAAATAAATATATAAACAGTCACACGCTGTTACAATAACTACACTTATTTACAATCACTTGTCTTCCTCCGAAGACACTTGATGCTTGCTTAATGGTGCTTAAGACGAATAGCCCTTTTTCTCTTCTTGTGGCCTCTAGACGAATCCTTAGATTCTCGTAACAAGTCTACCCCGGCCACAGGCCAGCCAAATCACAGTCCCACTGGGTGCACGGTCGTGGAGGCCGTCAACCACAAATCCAGACTTTAGCTGGCAGGTTCCAATCAGCAACGCTACGTAGGCCACTCCACGACCGATACTAGGGTTGTGAGCCCTAGGCAGGAGCCTCGTGTGATTCCACAGATCACTCTCCTCACCACAACACCCCAGTGGCTAGTCTTCTCCACTAGTCAGCCCCGGGTACGACAATCCCTGGTTCTGCCACCTCACAGGCAGGCTAACACAACAGTGTTCATCCGGGGGGTGACTCACAGCTGCAGCAACAAATGCATGGAGGTTCTACGGCTGCCTTGGGTAGACTGATCCAACGTTCATTACAGCAGTCCAAGGTCGACTCTGTAATCAGACACGTCATCAGTACCGGTTACACTCTAGGGCATCTCACTTACCGGCTTAGACACAAACGCGCACCTATCCACTCCATAGATGGCGTTGCTGTCTAAGCGTCACCTCACCAGAGGTCAGCAGCGGCTGTGTTATGAGCTGATCAGGAAGGGAAACTAGCCCTTGTGGCTGGTATTTCTCGTCCTCACTAGATGGCGTCGTCAATTTAGAGGGGGTTTCGGGAGCTGACCCACAGATGGCGTGGTAATCACTGCTCCAGGCTCGTACGCTGGACTCGGGTCCGTAACAAGTGATAACAGTGTTAAGTGATAAGAGTGTGAAGTGATAACAGTGTGTAGTGATAACAGTGTGTATTGATAACAGAGTGTAGTGATAGCCGTGTGCAGTGATAGCCGTGTGAAGTGATAAGAGTGTGAAGTGATAACAGTGTTTAGTGAAAATAGTGTTGAGTGATAACCTTATGTAGTGATAACTGTGTGTAGTGGTAACTGTGTAAAGTGATAACAGTGTTAAGTGATAACAGTGTGTAGTGATAACAGTGTGTAGTGATAACAGTGTGAAGTGATAACAGTGTGAAGTGATAACAGTGTGTAGTGATAACCGTGTGAAGTGATAACAGTGTAGTGATAACAGTGTGTAGTGATAACCGTGGGAAATGATAACAATGTGTAGTAATAACAGTGTGTAGTGATAAAAGTGTGTAGTGATAACCTGGTGAAGTGATTACAGTGTGTAGTGATAACCGTGTACAGTGATAACAGTGTGTAGTGATAACATTGTGTAGTGATATCAGTGTGAAGTGATAACAGTGTGTAGTGATAAAATTGTGTAGTGATAACCATGTGAAGTGATAACAGTGTATAGTGATAACAGTGTGTAGTGATAACAGTGTGAAGTGATAAAAGTTTGTAGTGATAAAAGTGTGTAGTGATAACAGTGTGAAGTGATAACAGTGTGTATAGACACCCGTGTGTAGTGATAGCCGTGTGAAGTGATAACAGTGTGTAGTGATAACAGTGTGTAGTGATAACAGTGTGTAGTGATAACCGTGCGTAGTGATAACTGTGTAGTGATAACAGTGTGTAGTGATAACAGTGAATAGTGATAACAGTGTGTAGAGATAACTGTGTGAAGTGATAACAGTGTGTAGTGATAACAGTGTATAGTGATAACAGTGTGTAGAGATAACAGTTTCAAGTGATAACAGCGTGAAGTCATAACAGTGTGCAGTGATAACTGTGTGAAGTGATAACCGTGTGAAGTGATAACAGTGTGTAGTGATAAAAGTGTGTAGTGATAACAGTGTGAAGTGATAACAGTGAGTAGTGATAACAGTG
Source organism: Procambarus clarkii (assembly GCF_040958095.1). Lineage (NCBI taxonomy): Eukaryota > Metazoa > Arthropoda > Malacostraca > Decapoda > Cambaridae > Procambarus > Procambarus clarkii. Next base: position 23,334,175 of record NC_091217.1, on the reverse strand, counting down.
TGTAGTGATAACAGTGTGTAGTGATAACCGTGTAAAGTGATAACAGTGTGTATAGATAAATATGTGTAGTGATAGCCGTGTGTAGTGATAACCGTGTGAAGTGATAACAGTGTGTATAGATAACCGTGTGTAGTGATAGCCGTGTGTAGTGATAACCGTGTGAAGTGATAACAGCGTGTAGTGATAAACGTGTGAGGTGATAACAGTGTTTAGTGATAACCGTATGTAGTGATAACTGTGTAGTGATAACCGTGTGTAGTGATAACCGTGTGAAGTGATAACGGTTTGAAGGGCTATCCGTGTGCAGTGATAAAAGTGTGCAGTGATAAGAGTGTGTAGTGATAACAGTGTGTATTGATAACAGAGTGTAGTGATAGCCGTGTGCAGTGATAGTCGTGTGAAGTGATAACAGTGTGAAGTGATAACAGTGTGTAGTGATAACAGTGTGTATTGATAACAGAGTGTAGTGATAGCCGTGTGCAGTGATAGCCGTGTGAAGTGATAAGAGTGTGAAGTGATAACAATCTGTAGTGATAACAGTGTGTAGTGATAACAGTGTGAAGTGATAACAGTGTGAAGTGATAACAGTGTGTAGTGATAACAGTGTGAAGTGATAACAGTGTGTAGTGATAACAGTGTGAAGTGATAACAGTGTGAATTGCTAAAATTGTGTAGTGATAACTGTGTGAAATGATAACCATGTGAAGTGATAAGAGTGTGAAGTGGTAAGAGTCTGTAGTCATAACGGTGTGTAGTCATAAGAGTGTGTAGTGATAGCCGTGTGAAGTGATATCAGTGTGAAGTGATAACATTGTGTAGTGATAACCGTATGTAGTGATAACTGTGTAGTGATAACCGTGTGTAGTGATAACCGTGTGAAGTGATAATGGTTTGTAGGGCTATCCGTGTGAAGTGATGTTATGGCTCTTTTGGGTCGCAACTGGGTTCTTTCTCTGATGTTAGTAGAGCTTGGGTATCCGGCCCCAAGCTTGTGGTGGCTTTCAAGGGGTGTGCTCCATAACGCAAGTAAATTAAAGGGGAAGGGATAAAACTGCTCAGAAATAAATATATATTCACCACACCAATAAATAAATATATAAACAGTCACACGCTGTTACAATAACTACACTTATTTACAATCACTTGTCTTCCTCCGAAGACACTTGATGCTTGCTTAATGGTGCTTAAGACGAATAGCCCTTTTTCTCTTCTTGTGGCCTCTAGACGAATCCTTAGATTCTCGTAACAAGTCTACCCCGGCCACAGGCCAGCCAAATCACAGTCCATCTGGGTGCACGGTCGTGGAGGCCGTCAACCACAAATCCAGACTTTAGCTGGCAGGTTCCAATCAGCAACGCTACGTAGGCCACTCCACGACCGATACTAGGGTTGTGAGCCCTAGGCAGGAGCCTCGTGTGATTCCACAGATCACTCTCCTCACCACAACACCCCAGTGGCTAGTCTTCTCCACTAGTCAGCCCCGGGTACGACAATCCCTGGTTCTGCCACCTCACAGGCAGGCTAACACAACAGTGTTCATCCGGGGGGTGACTCACAGCTGCAGCAACAAATGCATGGAGGTTCTACGGCTGCCTTGGGTAGACTGATCCAACGTTCATTACAGCAGTCCAAGGTCGACTCTGTAATCAGACACGTCATCAGTACCGGTTACACTCTAGGGCATCTCACTTACCGGCTTAGACACAAACGCGCACCTATCCACTCCATAGATGGCGTTGCTGTCTAAGCGTCACCTCACCAGAGGTCAGCAGCGGCTGTGTTATGAGCTGATCAGGAAGGGAAACTAGCCCTTGTGGCTGGTATTTCTCGTCCTCACTAGATGGCGTCGTCAATTTAGAGGGGGTTTCGGGAGCTGACCCACAGATGGCGTGGTAATCACTGCTCCAGGCTCGTACGCTGGACTCGGGTCCGTAACAAGTGATAACAGTGTTAAGTGATAAGAGTGTGAAGTGATAACAGTGTGTAGTGATAAGCATGTGAAGTGAAAACAGTGTGTAGTGATAACTGTATGTAGTGATAACCGTGTGTAGTGATAACCGAGTGAAGTGATAACGATTTGAAGGGCTATGCATGTGAAGTAATAACAGTGTGCAGTGATAACAGTGTGTAGTAATAACAGTGTGTATTGATAAAGGTGTGTAGTGTTAGCCGTGTGCAGTGATAGCCGTGTGAAGTGATAACAGTGTGAAGTGATAACAATGTGTAGTGATAACAGTGTGTAGTGATAACCGTGTATAGTGATAACTGTGTGAAGTGATAACAGTGTTAAGTGATAACAGTGTGTAGTGATAACAGTGTGTAGTGATAACAGTGTACAGTGATAACACTGTGTAGTGATAACAGTGTGAAATGGTAACAGTGTGAATTGATAACAGTGTGTAGTGATAACCGTGTGAAGTGATAACCGTGTGAAGTGAAAACAGTGTGAAGAGATAATAGTGTGTAGTGATAACAGTGTATAGTCAAAACAGTGTATAGTGATAGCCGTGTGTAGTGATAGCCGTGTGAAGTGATATCAGTATGAAGTGATAACAGTGTGTAGTGATAACCGTGTGAAGTGATAAGAGTGTGTGGTGATAACAGTGTAAAGTGATAACAGTGTGAAGTCATAACAGTGTGTAGGGATAACCGTGTGAAGTGATAACCGTGTGAAGTGATAACAGTGTGTAGTGATAACAGTATGAAGTGATAACAGTTTGTAGTGATAACAATGTGTAGTGATAATAGTGTGTAGGGATAAACGTATGAAGTGATAACAGTGTGTAGTGATAACAGTGTGTAGTGATAACAGTGTGTAGTTATAACCGTGTGTAGTGTAACCGAGTGAGGTAAAATCAGTGTTTTGTGATAACAGTGTGTAGTGATAACCGTGTGAAGTGATAATAGTGTAGTGATAACAGTGTGTAGTGATAACCGTGTAAAATGATAGCAGTGTGTAGTAATACGAGTGTGTAGTGATAGAATAGTGTAGTGATAAACGTGTGAAGTGATATCAGTGTATAGTGATAAGCGTGTGTGGTGATAACAGTGTGTAGTGATAACATTGTGTAGTGATATCAGTGTGAAGTGATAACAGTGTGGAGTGATAACAGTGTGTAGTATTATAGACTGTGGGTTTGTTGGTGTTGTCGGCGTTGATCCTTCTCTACGGACAACCCAACCCACAACTCGGTAGAGTGCTTATACTTCACTAGGAGATCACCCTTGGCGCTTCTGGCTCTTGGAGAGGGGCTCAACGTCACACATTTAGGGGATACGGCTCCAACACTTAGCCTCGTTGTCACGTGCACACACCCACTCGAGCCGCTGTGACTCCCCACTCTCTCCTTAGGTGATATGATCTCCTCAATCCCTTTTGACTTATTAGTATTACCTTTTACCCTGTCCACGGCAGTGGTTCTTGGTTCTTTCTCTCTCTCTCTCTCCTTATTTACTACCTCCTGGGAAGCCTCACTAGGACAAGGGCAAACACCAGCAAATTGGGATACATTTACTGGACAAAGCACATACACGATACATACACACATATAATAATAATGAATCCTATACTCTATAATATCACAATCAGGTTGCACTCCAATACCATCAGAACTCTATTATCAGCTTATCAAGTGGTATCCTATCACCTGGTTCACCACCTGATACTATCAACCTCCTCAAGTTGATCAAGTCTACATACGCTGTTGCACTATCAGCAAGATAATGTATATATAGAAAACCAGCATTTGAATGCAATAACATATATCAGTATAAATGTTCATTGATACACAACAATGATTAATCGATCAATATCAGTCCTAGAACGCATACATCTGTAGGTAATCCAGCCTACGACTGTAACTCTAAACTTCAGTATAAAAAACTCCTTGACATAAGAATGCCAACAGTCACTCACCTCTCACTGCGTCTTGCACGCTAATGACAACCAAACACTATCAACTCCCTATAAGTAATCCACCAGAACTTCCCCTTCCACCTCTGGAAGTTCACTACCCTAATATCCTTAGGTTCTTCCAGGCTTCACTACCAGGATCCTCTGCAGCTCCTCCAGGCTGCTATCATGAAGTTTCCTTGTGCAACTACGGTGCTTCACCCTTCTGTTAGGTTCCTCCACAGCTCTCTTGGCTGCTACACCACCTCTACAGAAGCACGTGACACTCCTCTTCACTGCTTCTCCTCACAGCTCGAGGTCCTCTGCTTCACTACCTTGGAGTTTCATCAATTACTTCATCTAGGCTGGCTTCGAAGTCCTCAGCAACTTCTTCCCCAAAGACAAACCTGCAACCCATCGACACTCCAATAAAAATGTTTCCCCTTTAACACATAAACAAAAATAACCACACAATATGCTTGCCTCCAACCTCTATCTGTCCTCTACATACAGTGAGTGGACTCCCCCGTTTTGGGCGGGTCCATACTCCACCTCGCCTTGCGGCGGTCCTCACTCGCTGGGAGGAAGACTCAGGAGCCAGGCTCCCTCAGTCGCTCGCCAGCGCTCAGAGGGGATGGACGTCGCTCCGTGTTCCTCCCTCTCCACTCTCTTATTTCAGGCCTTCTGCCTTATTAAAACATGTCTAACTTATAAATAAACATCGCTACTGTCGCTGGGCACACGACCAACTACAAGCAATCACTATGAACTGGCGTATATCGTGCTTACCACAGATCGTCTGGTCGAGGGCGCTTCTTCCTCTGACGAGGCTTGGTCAGGGCGCTCCACGGCCCACAATAATGTCTCTGGCCGGCCTGATATTCTCTTCTTCGACCAGGACTTGACACCACAACGTTCCCAGCTCAGTTCCACAGCTGGCACGTCTACACACTTCTCTTCTCTTCGAGATATATCACTAGGGGTTCCCTTCTGACGGGAGCTCAAACGGAGCGCGGCTTCCCCCTGCGATGTCTGGCACTCAAGTGAGGTCAAGGTCTTCCGGAAGCGAGCCTCACGCCTCCAGCAAAATGTCCACATCTCCTCGCCAGTCATTTATCTGTTTTCTTCTTCATTGCCCATAATCTCAAACTGTTACACATATCCAAGCAACTATTTTACATATGCGTTATCACCTCAATATTCGCTAGACCTTCTAGTTAGGTCAGGCTTGCTGAATAACTCTCAAGGAGGGAGACTCGTTTCTCCTGCAGGCTGAGATCATAACACTCCTCTCCCCTTATTTTTGAGAGTTATTCCAGTGGCAAAGCTCGGGATAATACATCCGCCACTACACTGTCTCGTTCTTCAACCGATTGGTTCGACCGGTTGATCTGCTTACGTACTCCCTTAGGAGTCTACAATTAGTTCGTTGCATCTTGCAACATCCGGCTCACAACGTGCCAGAATCATGATCTTCTCACAAACGACTTGACCTCTCTGACACCTCCTAGCTAGGCTGTCCTCCTTGGACGCCTGCACTACATCGGTCCACTCTACTTACTGTCTCCACCCTCCGTTTCCTCGTCTTCTTCTCTTCACGTCCAGAGTCAGACATCTACTGTCTGTACCTCTCTGTCGTCTTCACACTTCCATCTACTGCCATTATACTTTCGTCTCCTGTCATCATACTTCACTCCATCGTCTTCACCGACGCTCCTCCTTTTCGTCTCCTCATTTATCTGAGACCTCATCCTGTTCGACTCCCACCGAAACCTCGGCTTTCCTCTATTCCTCCATGCTTGTATCATCTTCCTCTTCCCACACTTTTCAACTCTATACAACTCCATTTCTTCTCCTTCAACTCTTCTTCGTTCCCTAAAAGTTTCTTCGGGCACTCTGCTACAACCAACAGCACTCGACTGTACATGTCGCTCTACCTCTCCTAGAGTGCTCGTAAGCATCTCTCCACACATACTGTCTCTTCTCCTCTCATTTTCTCGGTTACTACTCTTCTTCGCTATCTTCTCTTCACGTTTCCTGTGAAACATGTCGACTCCTGACATCTCAAACAACTTAACTCTACTATCCAAATGCCTCTGTGCTCGTGGACAACGTGACGCTCTACTCCCGTCCTCAGTCTGTCCACATCCTTCCTCATTTCTACTCAGCACAGTTGCATTCACCTTCCGACTCTTAATTTCAGCAGTCTGGGCTCTACTCAGGTCCGCTCTCTTCACATGATTCTTCTTCGGCTGGGTCATCCTCACTTTTGACCTCACCGAGACTTCATTTTCCTGGGCTGGACCTTCATCAAACAGCCATGCTATATCTACATCGATATCTTCTACCGGTTTAATCGACACTGTCTCATCTTCTCCAGCGTCTTCCTTGTCGGCCACCTCTGCCTTCATCACTACCGAGACAGGGTTTTCAATGGCTTGGCGGTCTCCTGACTCATCTTCTCGGATGTCAGTCAGGTTCATACTCTCAGGTGTCCCACCCGTGCCGTGGCCTTCTGGGCTCTCCTCTGGCACAGTCTCCGCCATGACTCTTGTCAACACCTTTGTCCCGCACAAGTCATTCCCCAGGATCACTTGGACTCCTGGAATAGGTATGTCGGGGCACACTCCCAACATCACCTCCGCCGACACATATTCCGACCTTAGCTGGGCAGTACATACGGGCATGTCACTCTCAGACAATAACCCATATACTCTCATCTTACTCCTGCCAGCTAACCGTCGATCATTCCCAATCAGGCTTCTCGTAATCAAGCTCTGATTAGCTCCGGTATCTCTTAAGATACCAACTTCTACCTCAGGTTGGCCTCCTATACTGATCCAACCTTTGCTCATGAACGGTCTATACTTCTCGTTCACTAAGTTTACCTTCTGTGGTTTGTCTCGGAACACATTAGTATATTTACCTCGGGGGTCACACATGGCCAGGGTCACAACTCTCTTGCCCTGCCGACAATCTCGCATCACGTGACCCAATCCGTTACAATTGTAACACCTCACCTGGGAAAAGTCTCTTCTATATGTACCAGAGCGGTTCTGACTTTGCCCACTCGCATGAGAGTTCCTAGGGCCAGGTACACTACCTGCACTCTGTGGGGTTTTACTGGACTCTTGATTTCCTGGATCACGAATAGTTTCTCGTTTAGCTCCTCCATCCTCATAATTTCTTCCTCCCCAGACTCCATTGGGTCTGCCATTGCTGCGTCTCGCCTCGCTTCTCACTCTGTTCTCCCTCAAGCTCTTGTATGCTTCGGTAATCATATCCGCCCTATCTGCGGCATCTTTCACCTCCTTTATCCCTGCTTCTTGGATCTTGAACTTTGTTTCGGGATGCATCATCTCCAAGAACTTCTCCATGACCATCAGTTGCTTCAGGTCAGCGTAAGATCCAACTCCAGCAGCCTCAATCCACTTCTGGAATCGTCTTTCCAGATCCCTTGCTGTCTCAGCAAACGTACATGCTCCAACTTTGATCATCTCTCTGAAGCGCTTCCTATAAGCTTCTGGGGTTAACTGAAACGAGCGCAATATGCTGCTCTTTACTGTGGCGTAATCCTGGCACTCTTCCAGTGACAATTGGGTGTATGCCTCCCTGGCTGCACCGGTCAATCTTAACTGAACCAGCTGGGCCCATTCCTCCTGTGGCCACTCCTTGATACTGGCTACTTTTTCAAAATGCTCGAAGAAGCTCTCTGCCTCTTCGGGAACAAACAAGGGAATGTCCTTCTCCCTAACCCTAACATCTGGTGGGTGTGATACCTGGGTGGTGCTCTCTGGCAACCCATGTTCAATCCTTTGCTCAGCCAAGGTTCTATTCGCTTCTATCTGCATTTGTTTTGTTCTCTCTTTTTCTTTTTCGACTTGGGCTTTTTCTTTCTCTTGTTCAAACTCCAGTTCCCTTACTCTGGTTTTCTCTTTTTCTTTCTCCTGTTCCAACTCCAGTTCTCTTACTCTGGTTTTCTCTTTTTCTTTCTCCACCTCTAGTCTTGCTTTCTCTTTTTCTATTTCCAGTCTGGTTTTCTCTTTTTCCTTCTCGGCTTCATTTTTCATCTGGAGTTCCAATTTCATCTTTTCCAGCTGGAACTGTCTCTCCTCACGCTGCATCTGGAGCTCTAACTGGAATCTCTCCAAGCTCCTATTTCGGCTACTCCTGCTACTGCGGCTACTCTTGCTGCTCCTACTCGATCCCTGGGATCTCACGTCATCCTGCCCATCATCCTCCTTTCCACTTTCAGCTCCTTCCTGGGCTCCTTGTTCTGCCTCTTCATTTTTGGCTCTCAACTGCCTCAGGATCTTATCCTTCATCCCAGCTACTTTAGATGCTTTCAATCTAATGCCACATTTTTCTGCTATTTGTTTCAATTGATCCCTCGTACAACCTTCCAAGTCCTCAGGCTTGCCTGACTCCACAAATGCTTGCACCTTATCCATCTTTGTCCTGTGAGTCTTCCCAAGAGAGAGAATATACACCTGCAGTCACACAGTGTTTCTATTTCAACAAGTGGTGTACCAATCCACTCTTGGACAGGGTGTGGGTGTGTCAGTTCTCTCTCCCGGACACAGGCCCCCAATTTATTATAGACTGTGAGTTGGTTGGTGTTGTCGGCGTTGATCCTTCTCTACGGACAACCCAACCCACAACTCGGTAGAGTGCTTATACTTCACTAGGAGATCACCCTTGGCGCTTCTGGCTCTTGGAGAGGGGCTCAACGTCACACATTTAGGGGATACGGCTCCAACACTTAGCCTCGTTGTCACGTGCACACACCCACTCGAGCCGCTGTGACTCCCCACTCTCTCCTTAGGTGATATGATCTCCTCAATCCCCTTTTGACTTATTAGTATTACCTTTTACCCTGTCCACGGCAGTGGTTCTTGGTTCTTTCTCTCTCTCTCTCCTTCTTTACTACCTCCTGGGAAGCCTCACTAGGACAAGGGCAAACACCAGCAAATTGGGATACATTTACTGGACAAAGCACATACACGATACATACACACATATAATAATAATGAATCCTATACTCTATAATATCACAATCAGGTTGCACTCCAACACCATCAGAACTCTATTATCAGCTTATCAAGTGGTATCCTATCTCCTGGTTCACCACCTGATACTATCAACCTCCTCAAGTTGATCAAGTTTACATACGCTGTTGCACTATCAGCAAGATAATGTATATATAGAAAACCAGCATTTGAATGCAATAACATATATCAGTATAAATGTTCATTGATACACAACAATGATAAATCGATCAATATCAGTCCTAGAACGCATACATCTGTAGGTAATCCAGCCTACGACTGTAACTCTAAACTTCAGTATAAAAAACTCCTTGACATAAGAATGCCAACAGTCACTCACCTCTCACTGCGTCTTGCACGCTAATGACAACCAAACACTATCAACTCCCTATAAGTAATCCACCAGAACTTCCCCTTCCACCTCTGGAACTTCACTACCCTAGTATCCTTAGGTTCTTCCGGGCTTCACTACCAGGATCCTCTGCAGCTCCTCCAGGCTGCTATCATGAAGTTTCCTTGTGCAACTACGGTGCTTCACCCTTCTGTTAGGTTCCTCCACAGCTCTCTTGGCTGCTACACCACCTCTACAGAAGCACGTGACACTCCTCTTCACTGCTTCTCCTCACAGCTCGAGGTCCTCTGCTTCACTACCTTGGAGTCTCATCAATTACTTCATCTTGGCTGGCTTCGAAGTCCTCAGCAACTTCTTCCCCAAAGACAAACCTGCAACCCATCGACACTCCAATAAAAATGTTTCCCCTTTAACACATAAACAAAAATAACCACACAATATGCTTGCCTCCAACCTCTATCTGTCCTCTACATACAGTGAGTGGACTCCCCCGTTTTGGGCGGGTCCATACTCCACCTCGCCTGGCGGCGGTCCTCACTCGCTGGGAGGGTCTTCCTCCGTCAGGAGCCAGGCTCCCTCAGTCGCCCGCCAGCGCTCAGAGGGGATGGACGTCGCTCCGTGTTCCTCCCTCTCCACTCTCTTATTTCAGGCCTTCTGCCTTATTAAAACATGTCTAACTTATAAATAAACATCGCTACTGTCGCTGGGCACACGACCAACTACAAGCAATCACTATGAACTGGCGTATATCGTGCTTACCACAGATCGTCTGGTCGAGGGCGCTTCTTCCTCTGACGAGGCTTGGTCAGGGCGCTCCACGGCCCACAATAATGTCTCTGGCCGGCCTGATACTCTATTCTTCGACCAGGACTTGACACCACAACGTTCCCAGCTCAGTTCCACAGCTGGCACGTCTACACACTTCTCTTCTCTTCGAGATATATCACTAGGGGTTCCCTTCTGACGGGAGCTCAAACGGAGCGCGGCTTCCCCCTGCGATGTCTGGCACTCAAGTGAGGTCAAGGTCTTCCGGAAGCGAGCCTCACGCCTCCAGCAAAATGTCCACATCTCCTCGCCAGTCATTTATCTGTTTTCTTCTTCATTGCCCATAACCTCAAACTGTTACACATATCCAAGCAACTATTTTATATATGCGTTATCACCTCAATATTCGCTAGACCTTCTAGTTAGGTCAGGCTTGCTGAATAAGTCTCAAGGAGGGAGACTCGTTTCTCCTGCAGGCTGAGATCATAACAGTAGTAATAACAGTGTGTAGTGATAACCGTGTGAAGTGACAACATTGTGTATAGATAACCGTGTGTAGTGATAGCTGTGTGTATTGATAACCGTGTCAAGTGATAACCGTGTGAAGTGATAACAGTGTGTAGTGATAACTGTGTGCAGTGATAACAGTGTGAAGTGATAACAGTGAGTAGTGATAACAGTGTGTGGTGATAACAGTGTAAAGTGATAACAGGGTGAAGTCATACCAGTGTGCAGTGATAACCGTGTGAAGTGATAAACGGGTTAAGTGATAACAGTGTGTAGTGATATTTGTGTGCAGTGATAACAGTGTGAAGTGATAACAGTGAGTAGTGATAACAGTGTGTGGTGAAAACAGTGTAAAGTGATAAAAGCGTGAAGTCATAACAGTGTGCAGTGATAACCGTGTGAAGTGATAACCGTGTGAAAAAATAACAGTGTGTAGTGATAATAGTATGTAGTGATAACAGGTTGAAGTGAGAACAGTGAATAGTGATAACGGTGTGTAGTGATAGCAGTGTGTAGTGATAACTGTGTGAAGTGATAACTGTGTATAGATAACCGTGTGTAGTGATAGCAGTGTGTAGTGATAACTGTGTGAAGTGATAACTGTGTATAGATAACCGTGTGTAGTGATAGCCGTGTGTAGTGATAACCGAGTGAAGTGTTAACAGTGTGTAGTGATAACCGTGTGAAATGATAACGGTTTGAAGGGCTATCCGTGTGAAGTGATAACAGTGTGTACTGATAACAGTGTGTAGTGATAGCCGTGTGCAGTGATAGCCGTGTGAATTGATAACAGTGTGAAGATATAACAGTGTGTAATGATAACAGTGTGTAGTGATAACCGTATGCAGTGATAACCGTGAGTAGTGATAACCGTGTGAGGTGATAACAGTGTTAAGTGATAACAGTGTGCAGTGATAACAGTGTGTAGTGATAACAGTGCGAAGTGATAACAGTGTGTAGTGATAACAGTGTGAAGTGATTACAGTTTGAATTGATAACAGTGTGTAGTGATAACCGTGTGAAGTGATATCAGTGTGAAGTGATAACAGTGTGTAGTGATAACCGTGTGAAGTGAAAACAGTGTGTGGTGATAACAGTGTAAAGTGATAACAGTGTGAAGTCATAACATTGTGTAGTGTTAACTGTGTGATGTGATAACCGTGTGAAGTGATAACAGTGTGTACTGATAACAGTGTGTTGTGATAACAGTATGAAGTGATAACATTGAGTAGTGATAACACTGTGTAGTGATAAGAGTGTGTAGTGATAACCGTGTGAAGTGATAAGAGTGTGTAGTAATAACAGTGTGTAGTGATAACAGTGTGTAGAGATTAACGTGTGTAGTGTAAACATGTGAAGTAATAACAGTGTTTTGTGATAACAGTGTGTAGTGATAACCGTGTGAAGTGATAACAGTGTGTAGTGATAACAGTGTGAAGTGATAACAGTGTGTAGTGATAACAGTGTGTTGTGATAACAGTGTGTAGTGATAACCGTGTGAAGTGATAACAGTGTGTACAGATTAACGTGTGTAGTGATAACAGTCTGTAGTGATAACTGTGTCAAGTGATAAAGGTCTGTAGTAATAACAGCGTGTAGTGATAACAGTGTGTAGTGATAACAGTGTGTAGTGATAACATTGTGTAGTTGTTACCGTGTGTAGTGTAACCGTGTGAAGTAAAAACAGTGTTTTGTGATAACAGTGTGTAGTGATAACCGTGTGAATTGATAACAGTTTAGTGATAACAGTGTGTAGTGATAACCGTGTAAAATGATTGCAGTGTGTAGTAATACGAGTGTGTAGTGATAATAGTTTGTAGTAATAACAGTGTGTAGTGATAACCGTGTGTAGTGATAGCTGTGTGTATTGATAACCGTGTCAAGTGATAACCAAGTGAAGTGATAATAGTGTGTAGTGATAACTGTGTGCAGTGATAACAGTGTGAAGTTATAACAGTGAGTAGTGATAACAGTGTGTGGTGATAACAGTGTAAAGTGATAACAGCGTGAAGTCATACCAGTGTGCAGTGATAACCGTGTGAAGTGATAACCGGGTTAAGTGATAACAGTGTGTAGTGATAGCTGTGTGCAGTGATAACAGTTTGAAGTGATAACAGTGAGTAGTGATAACAGTGTGTGGTGATAACAGTGTAAAGTGATAAAAGCGTGAAGTAATAACAGTGTGCAGTGATAACCGTGTGAAGTGATAACCGTGTGTAGTAATAACAGTGTGTAGTGATAATAGTATGTAGTGATAACAGTGTGAAGTGAGAACAGTGAGTAGTGATAACGGTGTGTACTGATAACAGTGTGTAGTGATAACTGTGTGAAGTGATAACAGTGTGTATAGATAACCGTGTGTAGTGATACCCGTGTGTAGTGATAACCGTGTGAAGTGTTAACAGTGTGTAGTTATAACCGTGTTAAATGATAATGGTTTGAAGGGCTATCCGTGTGAAGAGATAACAGTGTGTAGTGATAACAGTGTGTAGTGATAACCGTATGCAGTGATAACCGTGTGTAGTGATAACCGTGTGAGGTGATAACAGTGTTAAGTGATAACAGTGTGTAGTGATAACAGTGTGCAGTGATAACAGTGTACAGTGATAACAGTGTGTTGTGATAACAGTGTGAAATAGTAACAGTGTGAATTGATAACAGTGTGTAGTGATAACCGTGTGAAGTGATAACCGTGTGAAGTGATAACAGTGTGAAGAGATAATAGTGTGTAGTGATAACAGTGTATAGTCAAAACAGTGTGTAGTGATAGCCGTGTATAGTGATAGCCGTGTGAAGTGATATCAGTATGAAGGGATAACAGTGTGTAGTGATAACCGTGTGAAGTGATAACAGTGTGTATAGATAACTGAGTGTAGTGATAGCTGTGTGTATTGATAACCGTGTGAAGTGATAACCGTGTGAAGTGATAATAGTGTGTAGTGTTAACTGTGTGCAGTGATAACAGTGTGAAGTGATAACAGTGAGTAGTGATAACAGTGTGTGGTGATAACAGTGTAAAGTGATAACAGCGTGAAGTCATACCAGTGTGCAGTGATAACCGTGTGAAGTGATAACCGGGTTAAGTGATAACAGTGTGTAGTGATAACTGTGTGCAGTGATAACAGTGTGAAGTGATAACAGTGAGTAGTGATAACAGTGTGTGGTGATAACAGTGTAAAGTGATAAAAGCGTGAAGTAATAACAGTGTGCAGTGATAATCGTGTGAAGTTATAACCGTGTGAAGTAATAACAGTGTGTAGTGATAATAGTATGTAGTGAAAACAGTGTGAAGTGAGAACAGAGAGTAGTGATAACGGTGTGTAGTGATAACAGTGTGTAGTGATAACTGTGTGAAGTGATAACAGTGTGTATAGATAACCGTGTGTAGTACTACCCGTGTGTAGTACTACCCGTGTGTAGTGATAACCGTGTGAAGTGTTAACAGTGTGTAGTTATAACCGTGTGAAATGATAATGGTTTGAAGGGCTATCCGTGTGAAGAGATAACAGTGTGTAGTGATAACAGTGTGTAGTGATAACCGTATGCAGTGATAACCGTGTGTAGTGATAACCGTGTGAGGTGATAACAGTGTTAAGTGATAACAGTGTGTAGTGATAACAGTGTGTAGTGATAACAGTGTACAGTGATAACAGTGTGTAGTGATAACAGTGTGAAATGGTAACAGTGTGAATTGATAACAGTGTGTAGTGATCACCGTGTCAAGTGATAACCGTGTGAAGTGATAATAGTGTGTAGGGATAAACGTATGTAGTAATAACAGTGTGTAGTGATAACAGTGTGTAGTGTTAACAGTTTGTAGTTATAACCGTGTGTAGTGTAACCGAGTGAAGTAAAATCAGTGTTTTGTGATAACAGTGTGTAGTGATAACCGTGTGAAGTGATAACAGTGTGTAGTGATAACCGTGTGAAGTGATAACAGTGTAGTGATAACAGTGTGTAGTGATAACCGTGTAAAATGATAGCAGTGTGTAGTAATACGAGTGTGTAGTGATAGCATAGTGTAGTGATAACCGTGTGAAGTGATATCAGTGTGTAGTGATAAGCGTGTGTGGTGATAACAGTGTGTAGTAATAACAGTGTGTAGTGATAACCGAGTGAAGTGATAACAGTGTTAATAGATAACCGTGTGTAGTGATAGCTGTGTGTATTGATAACCGTGTCAAGTGATTACCGTGTGAAGTGATAACAGTGTGTAGTGATAACTGTGTGCAGTGATAACAGTGTGAAGTGATAACAGTGAGTAGTGATAACAGTGTGTGGTGATAACAGTGTAAAGTGATAACTGCGTGAAGTCATACCAGTGTGCAGTGATAACCGTGTGAAGTGATAACCGAGTTAAGTGATAACAGTGTGTAGTGATAACTGTGTGCAGTGATAACAGTGTGAAGTGATAACAGTGAGTAGTGATAACAGTGTGTGGTGATAACAGTGTAAAGTGATAAAAGCGTGAAGTAATGACAGTGTGCAGTGATAACCATGTGAAGTGATAACCGTGTGAAGTAATAACAGTGTGTAGTGATAATAGTATGTAGTGATAACAGTGTGAAGTGAGAACAGTGAGTAGTGATAACGGTGTGTAGTGATAACAGTAATTAGTGATAACTGTGAAGTGATAACAGTGTGCATAGATAACCGTGTGTAGTGATAGCCGTGTGTAGTGATAACCGTGTGAAGTGTTAACAGTGTGTAGTGATAACCGAGTGAAATGATAATGGTTTGAAGGGCTATCCGTGTGAAGAGATAACAGTGTGTAGTGATAACAGTGTGTAGTGATAACCGTATGCAGTGATAACCGTGTGTTGTGATAACTGTGTGAGGTGATAACAGTGTTAAGTGATAACAGTGTGCAGTGATAACAGTGTGTAGTGATAACAGTGTGAAGTGATAACAGTATGTAGTGATAACAGTGTGAAGTGATAACAGTGTGAATTGATAACAATGTGTAGTGATAACCGTGTGTAGTGATAACAGTCTGCAGTGATAACTGTGTCAAATGATAAAGGTCTGTAGTAATAACAGCGTGTAGTGATAACAGTGTTTAGTGATAACCGTGTGAAGTGATAGCAGTGTGTAGTGATAACCGTGTGTAGTGATAACATTGTGTAGTGATAACCGTGTGAAGTGATAACAGTGTGTACAGATAACCGTGTGTAGTGATAGCCGTGTGTATTGATAACCGTGTGAAGTGATACCCGTGTGAAGTGATAACAGTGTGTAGTGATAACTGCGTGCAGTGATAACAGTGTAAAGTAATAACAGTGTGTGGTGATAACAGTTTAAAGTTATAACAGAGTGAAGTCATAACAGTGTGCAGTGATAACCGTGTGAAGTGATAACCGTGTGAAGTCATAACAGTGTGTAGTGATAACAGTGTGTAGTGATAACAGTGTGAAGTGATAGGAGTGAGTAGTGATAACAGTGTGTAGTGATAACAAGTGTGTTGTGATAACCATGTAAAGTATTAACAGTGTGTATAGATAACCGTGTGTAGTGATAGCCGTGTGTAGTGAAAACCGTGTGAAGTGATAACACTGTGTATAGATAACCGTGTGTAGTGATAGCCGTGTGTAGTGATAACCGTGTAAAGTGACAACAGTGTGTAGTGATAAACGTGTGAGGTGATGTTACGGCCCTCTCGGGACGCAACGGGGTTCTTACTCTGATGTAGTTAGAGGAAGATATATATCCGGCCCCAAGCCAGTAGAGGCTATCAAGGGATGCGATCCGTGACGCAAGTAACTTAAAGGGAGTAGGGAAAGAAAGGTAAGAACTTAATATAATATAATATAACCTTCACCATTTAAATATATAAAAGTAAAACGTACACAAGGGGGAGGGGTATTAACACTTTACAAAGGGGATCAACACTGTAGTCTTCTGCTGGAGACTATGGATCCTCGAAGCTAGGTGCTGAGTCCGCGGTGCTTTCTTCGTGGCCTCAAGACGTGTCCTCTGCGAACGCCGAGTCTACCCTGGCCACAGGTCAGCCACAACACAGGTCCACTGGGGGCACCGTCGTGGAGGCCGTCAACCACACGTCCAGCAGGTCTGCTGGCAGGTACTGAGCCACCAAGGCTGGTACGGCCACTCCACGAGCGATAAAAGGGGTACGCCCTAGACAGGAGTCTCGTGTGATATCACCAATCACCCTCCTGTCCTCAATACCCCAGTGGATTATCGTCTCCAACCGTCGGTCCCGGGTAAATCCTTCCACTGCCACTCCACTGGCAGGCTTAACACACCACAGTGTTCTTCCGGGGGGACGACGTCACGACAGCTGCAGCAAACTTCACTGTATGGAGACTGGCTGCCTCGGGTAGACTGACTCAACCTTCAACACAGTGGTCCCAGGTCGACTCTGTAAGCAGACACGTCATCAATAACTGGGACACTAATACACCACACTCACAGGCTCAGATACAAACACCTGACGCATCCAGTCCATAGATGGCGCTGTCGTCGGAGCACCACCTCACCAGAGGTCAGGAGCGGCGGTGTTGAGTGCTGAACCAGACTGGAAACTGGTCCTCGAGGCCAGTACACGCTGTCCTCACTAGGTGTCGTCGTTCGTTTGGCGGGGGTTTCGGGAGCTGACCCACAGATGGCGTGTTTGTCACCGCTCCAGGCTCGGACGTTGAATCCGGGTTCGTAACACCTCCCCACCAAAAAGAATTTGGTTTGGGGTTCTATAAAAAGAAACACAAACCAAATTAGTACGACGACACAACTCCAAATGGACTTACTTATACTATGAACTGGAGAGATGAGGCTGTCTTGTCCACAGAACTTTTCTACAGAGAAACCCTGGCACAAAGGGAGCTTGAAAATGGCAGACGATGACCTGCCTGACGTAATCGTCCACATCTCCACTGCGATGCCAAGCAGGGGCATCATCTCACATCTCTCGAGTACGGATTGGTTTCGACACGATCTGGGGTGACTTGACACATCCTTATGTCGTGGCACCGATGATGGCTGACCACAGACGGTATTTCTAGTACCGATCCGGTGGTCCTTCAGGGAGACAGGAACCTGGAATACAGGGGTCAGATAATTCAGAGTGATCGCGACAGTGGGTAAGTCAGTACTTACAGCATACCCTACTAGGTCCACACCAAGTCCCAACAGGGCTGCTTGTACGTCGCAGATGGCATTCACTCTGCCACCGTCAGGTCGACCAACGTTCTGCATAACGCTGCATTGAGGCTCAGCTATCACGCGGGGGGTGTCAACCTGTCGGAAACAGTCACTCATATTATCATTTCTCGTACCTCCTGTATCTACCATTACCTTCCAGGTCCGGTGGTGGTGCCAGGAGTGGCAGTGTGGTGGTGGTGGTGCCAGGGGTGGCAGTGTGGTGGTGGTGGTGCCAGGGGTGGCAGTGTGGTGGTGGTGGTGCCAGGGGTGGCAGTGTGGTGGTGGTGGTGCCAGGGGTGGCAGTGTGGTGGTGGTGGTGGTGGTGCCAGGGGTGGCAGTGTGGTGGTGGTGCCAGGGGTGGCAGTGTGGTGGTGGTGGTGCCAGGGGTGGCAGTGGTGTGGTGGTGCCAGGGGTGGCAGTGTGGTGGTGGTGGTGGTGGTGCCAGGGGTGGCAGTGTGGTGGTGGTGGTGCCAGGGGGTGGCAGTGTGGTGGTGGTGGTGCCAGGGGTGGCAGTGTGGTGGTGGTTCCAGGGGTGGCAGTGTGGTGGTGGTGCCAGGGTTGGCAGTGTGGTGGTGGTGTCAGGGGTGGCAGCGTGGTGGTGGTGGTGCCAGGGGTGGCAGTGTGGTGGTGGTGGTGCCAGGGGGGTGGCAGTGTGGTGGTGGTGGTGCCAGGGGTGGCAGTGTGGTGGTGGTGCCAGGGGTGGCAGTGTGGTGGTGGTGCCAGGGTTGGCAGTGTGGTGGTGGTGTCAGGGGTGGCAGCGTGGTGGTGGTGGTGCCAGGGGTGGCAGTGTGGTGGTGGTGGTGCCAGGGGTGGCAGTGTGGTGGTGGTGCCAGGGGTGGCAGTGTGGTGGTGGTTCCAGGGGAGGCAGTGTGGTGGTGGTGCCAGGGGTGGCATTGTGGTGGTAGTGAAAGGGGTGGCAGTGTGGTGGTGGTGCCAGGGGTGGCAGTGTGGTGGTGGTGCCAGGGGTGGCAGTGTGGTGGTGGTGGTGCCAGGGGTTGCAGTGTGGTGGTGGTGGTGCTAGGGGTGGCAGTATGGTGGTGGTGGTGCCAGGGGTGGCAGTGTGGTGGTGGTGCCAGGGGTGGCAGTGTGGTGGTGGTGGTGCCAGGGGTGGCAGTGTGGTGGTGGTGCCAGGGGAGGCTGTGTGGTGGTGGTGCCAGGGGTGGCAGTATGGTGGTGGTGGTACCAGGCGTTGCAGTGTGGTGGTGGTCGTGCCAGGGGTGGCAGTATGGTGGTGGTGCCAGGGGTGGCAGTGTGGTGGTGGTTCCAGGGGTGGCAGTGTGGTGGTGGTTCCAGGGGTGGCAGTGTGGTGGTGGTGCCAGGGGTGGCTGTGTGGTGGTGGTGCCAGGGGTGGCAGTGTGGTGGTGGTGGTGCCAGGGGTGGCAGTGTGGTGGTGGTGCCAGGGGTGGCAGTGTGGTAGTGGTGGTGCCAGGGGTGGTAGTATGGTGGTGGTGGTGCCAGGGGTGGCAGTGTGGTGGTGGTGGTGCCAGGGGTGGTAGTATGGTGGTGGTGCCATAGGTGGCAGTGAGGTGGTGGTGGTGCCAGGGGTGGCAGTATGGTGGTAGTGGTGCCAGGGGTTGCAGTGTGGTGGTGGTGCCAGGGGTGGCAGTGTGGTGGTGGTGGTGCCAGGGGTGGCAGTGTGGTGGTGGTGCCAGGGGTGGCAGTGTGGTGGTGGTGGTGCCAGGGGTGGCAGTGTGGTGGTGGTGGTGCCAGGGGTGGCAGTGTGGTGGTGGTGGTGGTGGTGCCAGGGGTGGCAGTGTGGTGGTGGTGGTGCCAGGGGTGGCAGTGTGGTGGTGGTGCCAGGGGTGGCAGTGTGGTGGTGGTGGTGCCAGGGGTTGCAGTGTGGTGGTAGTGGTGCCAGGGGTGGCAGTATGGTGGTGGTGGTGCCAGGGGTGGCAGTGTGGTGGTGGTGCCAGGGGTGGCAGTGTGGTGGTGGTGGTGGTGGTGCCAGGGGTGGCAGTGTGGTGGTGGTGGTGGTGGTGCCAGGGGTGGCAGTGTGGTGGTGGTGGTGCCAGGGGTGGCAGTGTGGTGGTGGTGCCAGGGGTGGCAGTGTGGTGGTGGTGGTGCCAGGGGTGGCAGTGTGGTGGTGGTGCCAGGGGTGGCAGTGTGGTGGTGGTGGTGCCAGGGGTGGCAGTGTGGTGGTGGTGGTGCCAGGGGTGGCAGTGTGGTGGTGGTGGTGCCAGGGGTGGCAGTGTGATGGTGGTGGTGGTGGTGCCAGGGGTGGCAGTGTGGTGGTGGTGCCAGGGGTGGCAGTGTGGTGGTGGTGGTGCCAGGGGTGGCAGTGTGGTGGTGGTGCCAGGGGTGGCAGTGTGGTGGTGGTGGTGCCAGGGGTGGCAGTGTCGTGGCGGTGGTGCCAGGGGTGGCAGTGTGGTGGTGGTGGTGCCAGGGGTGGCAGTGTGGTGGTGGTGGTGCCAGGGGTGGCAGTGTGGTGGTGGTGGTGCCAGGGGTGGCAGTGTGGTGGTGGTGGTGGTGGTGCCAGGGGAGGCAGTGTGGTGGTGGTGCCAGCTGTGGCAGTGTGGTGGTGGTGGTGCCAGGGTTGGCAGTGTGGTGGTGGTGGTGCCAGGGGTGGCAGTGTGGTGGTGGTGGTGCCAGGGGTGGCGGTGTGGTAGTGGTGGTGCCAGGGGTGGCAGTGTAGTGGTGGTGGTGCCAGGGGTGGCAGTGTAATGGTGGTGGTGCCATGGGTGGCAGTGTGGTGGTGGTGGTGGTGGTGCCAGGGGTGGCAGTGTGGTGGTGGAGCCAGGGGTGGCAGTGTGGTGGTGGTGGTGCCAGGGGTGGCAGTGGTGTGGTGGTGCCAGGGGTGGCAGTGTGGTGGTGGTGGTGGTGGTGCCAGGGGTGGCAGTGTGGTGGTGGTCGTGCCAGGGGTGGCAGTATGGTGGTGGTGCCAGGGGTGGCAGTGTGGTGGTGGTTCCAGGGGTGGCAGTGTGGTGGTGGCGCCAGGGGTGGCAGTGTGGTGGTGGTGAAAGGGATGGCAGTGTGGTGGTGGTGCCAGGGGTGGCAGTGTGGTGGTGGTGCCAGGGGTGGCAGTGTGGTGGTGGTGGTGCCAGGGGTTGCAGTGTGGTGGTGGTGGTGCCAGGGGTGGCAGTATGGTGGTGGTGGTGCCAGGGGTGGCAGTGTGGTGGTGGTGCCAGGGGTGGCAGTGTGGTGGTGGTGGGGCCAGGGGTGGCAGTGTCGTGGCGGTGGTGCCAGGGGTGGCAGAGTGGTGGTGCCAGGGGTGGCAGTGTGGTGGTGTTGGTGCCAGGGGTGGCAGTGTGGTGGTGGTGGTGGTGGTGGTGCCATGGGTGGCAGTGTGGTGGTGGTGGTGGTGGTGCCAGGGGTGGCAGTGTATTGGTGGTGGTGGTGGTGCCAGGGGTGGCAGTGTGGTGGTGGTGCCAGGGGTTGCAGTGTGGTGGTGGTGGTGCCAGGGGTGGCAGTGTGGTGGTGGTGGTGCCAGGGGTGGCAGTGTGGTGGTGGTGGTGGTGGTTGTGCCAGGGGTGGCAGTGTGGTGGTGGTGGTGCCAGGGGTGGCAGTGTGGTGGTGGTGGTGCCAGGGGTGTCAGTGTGGTGGTGGTGGTGGTGGTGCCAGGGGTGGCAGTGTGGTGGTGGTGCCAGGGGTGGCAGTGTGGTGGTGGTGGTGCCAGGGGTGGCAGTGTGGTGGTGGTGGTGGTGGTGCCAGGGAGGCTGTGTGGTGGTGGTGGTGCCAGGGATGGCAGTGTGGTGGTGGTGGTGCAAGGGGTGGCAGTGTGGTGGTGGTGGTGCCAGGGGTGGCAGTGTGGTGGCGGTGGTTCCAGGGGTGGCAGTGTGGTGGTGGTGGTGCCAGGGGTGGCAGTGTGGTGGTGGTGGTGGTGGTGCCAGGGGTGGCAGTGTGGTGGTGGTGCCAGGGGTGGCAGTGTGGTGGTGGTGCCAGGGGTGGCAGTGTGGTGGTGCCAGGGGTGGCAGTGGTGTGGTGGTGCCAGGGGTGGCAGTGTGGTGGTGGTGGTGGTGGTGCCAGGGGTGGCAGTGTGGTGGTGGTGGTGCCAGAGTGGCAGTGTGGTTGGGGTGGTGCCAGGGGTGGTAGTGTGGTGGTGGTGCCAGGGGTGGCAGTGTGGTGGTGGTGGTGCCAGGGGTGGCAGTGTGGTGGTGGTGCCAGGGGTGGCAGTGTGGTGGTGGTGGTGCCAGGGGTGGCAGTGTCATGGCGGTGGTGCCAGGGGTGGCAGTGTGGTGGTGGTGGTGCCAGGGGTGGCAGTGTGGTGGTGGTGGTGCCAGGGGTGGCAGTGTGGTGGTAGTGGTGGTGGTGCCAGGGGTGGCAGTGTGGTGGTGGTGGTGGTGGTGGTGCCAGGGGTGGCAGTGTGGTGGTGGTGGTGCCAAGGGTGGCAGTGTGGTGGTGGTGCCAGGGGTGGCAGTGTGGTGGTGGTGGTGCCAGGGGTGGCAGTGTGGTGGTGGTGGTGCCAGGGGAGGCAGTGTGGTGGTGGTGGTGCCAGGGGTGGCAGTGTGGTGGTGGTGGTGCCAGGGGTGGCAGTGTGGTGGTGGTGGTGCCAGGGGTGGCAGTGTGGTGGTGGTGCCAGGGGTGGCAGTGTGGTGGTGGTGGTGCCAGGGGTGGCAGTGTAGTGGTGGTGCCAGGGGTGGCAGTGTGGTGGTGGTGGTGCCAGGGGTGGCAGTGTGGTGGTGGTGCCAGGGGAGGCAGTGTGGTGGTGGTGCCAGGGGTGGCAGTATGGTGGTGGTGGTGCCAGGGGTGGCAGTGTGGTGGTGGTCGTGCCAGGGGTGGCAGTATGGTGGTGGTGCCAGGGGTGGCAGTGTGGTGGTGGTTCCAGGGGTGGCAGTGTGGTGGTGGTGCCAGGGGTGGCAGTGTGGTGGTGGTGAAAGGGGTGGCAGTGTGGTGGTGGTGCCAGGGGTGGCAGTGTGGTGGTGGTGCCAGGGGTGGCAGTGTGGTGGTGGTGGTGCCAGGGGTTGCAGTGTGGTGGTAGTGGTGCCAGGGGTGGCAGTATGGTGGTGGTGGTGCCAGGGGTGGCAGTGTGGTGGTGGTGCATGGGGTGGCAGTGTGGTGGTGGTGGTACCAGGGGTGGCAGTGTGGTGGTGGTGGTGCCAGGGGTGGCAGTGTGGTGGTGGTGGTGCCAGGGGTGGCAGTGTGGTGGTGGTGCCAGGGGTGGCAGTGTGGTGGTGGTGGTGCCAGGGGAGGCAGTGTGGTGGTGGTGCCA